>NW_021223501.1:0-605 GCF_002162155.2 Triticum dicoccoides
AAGGGTAAATATTGGGTTGTCTCCCAACAAGCGCTTTTCTTTAATGCCTTTCAGCTAGGCATGATGATGGCAATGATGCTCACATAAAAGATAAGAATTGAAACATAACGGGAGCATCATGAAGCATATGACTAGCACATTTAAACCTAACCCACTTCCTATGCATAGGGATTTTGTGAGCAAACAACTTATGGGAACAATAATCAACTAGCATAGGAATGTAAAACAAGCATAAGTTCAAAACTTGAAGCACATAGAGAGGAAACTTGACATTATTACAATTCCTACAAGCATATATTCCTCCCTCATAATAATTTTCAGTAGCATCATGAATGAATTCAACAATATAACCAGCACCTAAAGCATTCTTTTCATGATCTACACGCATAGAAAATTTACTACTCTCCACATAAGCAAAATTCTTCTCATCAATAGTAGTGGGAGCAAACTCGACAAAATAATTATCATGTGAGGCATAATCCAATTGAAAACTAAAATCATGATGACAAGTTTAATGGTTATCATTATTCTTAATAGCATACAAGTCATCACAATAATCATCATAGATAGCAACTTTGTTCTCATAATCAATTGGAACCTCTTCC
>NW_021223502.1:0-834 GCF_002162155.2 Triticum dicoccoides
GGAAGAGGTTCCAATTGATTATGAGAACAAAGTTGCTATCTATGATGATTATTGTGATGACTTGTATGCTATTAAGAATAATGATAACCATTAAACTTGTCATCATGATTTTAGTTTTCAATTGGATTATGCCTCACATGATAATTATTTTGTCGAGTTTGCTCCCACTACTATTGATGAGAAGAATTTTGCTTATGTGGAGAGTAGTAAATTTTCTATGCGTGTAGATCATGAAAAGAATGCTTTAGGTGCTGGTTATATTGTTGAATTCATTCATGATGCTACTGAAAATTATTATGAGGGAGGAATATATGCTTGTAGGAATTGTAATAATGTCAAGTTTCCTCTCTATGTGCTTCAAGTTTTGAACTTATGCTTGTTTTACATTCCTATGCTAGTTGATTATTGTTCCCATAAGTTGTTTGCTCACAAAATCCCTATGCATAGGAAGTGGGTTAGGTTTAAATGTGCTAGTCATATGCTTCATGATGCTCCCGTTATGTTTCAATTCTTATCTTTTATGTGAGCATCATTGCCATCATCATGCCTAGCTGAAAGGCATTAAAGAAAAGCGCTTGTTGGGAGACAACCCAATATTTACCCTTACTTTTTTGTGTGTACACATGATTATGCTACTGTAGTAATCATGTTTTATAGCTTTTGTTTCAATAAAGTGCCAAGTAAGACCGTTAGGATGGCTTTTGGTGATAGTTGTGTTGATCTTGCTGAAAATCAGAAAATTTTGCACCCAGTAAATTAGTTTTTTTAATTCACAGAAATGTTCTTATGATCAGATTCTTTTTGCTCTGGATTGGTACACCAAATTTGTTAGGA
>NW_021223503.1:0-1790 GCF_002162155.2 Triticum dicoccoides
CGCCGCCATCCTCATCCACCTCCTCCACCATCCTTCCCAGCCGTCGTCGGGGGCACCCGCCATCTGCGCTCTAGCCCACCCGCTCCCTCCTATCCCCTCCCCCTGCCTGCCAGCCCCGTGATCCATCGCACAGATGGCAGGTACTACAGCGACCTCCTCCCCAGCGGATCCGGCCTCCTCCGATGGAGATCCATCCTGGGCACCGCCTTATTCTCATGCGTGCACGTCTATATCAACGTCTCATTCCACCTCACCTCACCTGAGCCTTTACCTTCCCACCTCTGCTTCAGATCCACATCACTTTGCAAGGTATGTGCTTGATTGTTCCGAACTGGATCGATGGATTATGCAAGGTACTTTGGGTGTCGTCATTGACGGCAATTGTCACGCCATGCTACCATCGGAGGGGTCCCTCATCGATGATTAGGGTCTTCCGAACTGCACGAGCTTCATTGAGAAGGATGTTTTTAATTCTGGTTTTGCCTACATGCTTTCTTTGCCTGTATCTACTTAGCTAATGTCTTCTTATAGATAGTAGCTGCTGAAGTGGTGATCAAAGTTGTTCACTATAAGGAAACAACCATGATAACAAAAGTGTATATTCCCTGACCTTTGACCTGAAGTACTTTTTCATTAGAAACTTGCAACAGCTAGGCATTGAAATTAGCAACAGCTTCGTACGTACTGAACTAATTTGCAGCAACACGTACTGAACTAAGTTAGGTTATACTCATCGTTCCAACATGCTTAGTGATAACCACCTAGCAAGCTGATCAAACATGAAAAAATTGAAGTGCTACTGCTAATCGTACTATTCTGAATGTGAAAATCTATTTAATTGGCTCTTCTCTAATTGTACACTTGCATAAATCTCAGATCTTGCAAATTACAGTATAACCATAAAAGTCATGTTTGACTCCTATAGGGCCTTTTGCACTTTAATATGACTAATAATTTGCCTTAATATCACAGATTGTATTACTACCTTTCTAAGTGAATGACATTCAAGAAGGTCATTAAATAAAACCAAGAAATCCTTCTGGTATTGGAGTGTAGGAAAGTTGAGACTATAAAACCAAAAGGTTATATTTACGTTTATTAGAGAAGGTTCTTTACTTTTTATAGGAAAACACAAAATGTTACGATGTAGAGTCTAGGTGGTGGGCCTCCTTGATCCACTTGGTGGATGAGGGCGACTCCGGTCCTGGCACCCATAGTGCCAGTGATCCAAAAATCATAGGGCCTGGATATAGCTCTAGCAGACGTATGCGGCTTGCGCATCGAGCTTGGTCGTCTCGAGCATGGAGATAGGCGAGTTGTAGACCAAGAGCTGGTACCGAGATAGGCGAGTTGTAGACAAGAGCTGGTGGGCAGCAAGAAACGCATGCACACCAAAGAACAAATCTGAGTCACATGCCTACTTCTATTGGTTTCTACAAAGAGCGGCTAGCTTAGATCTTAGACCAGTCGGTCACTGTCGAGGTCGCCAAGGTGATCTTACAGCACCGCCGTGGGGATTTCTCATGATTTTATGTAGGCAAGCCGCAAGCGGTGGTGGTGATTGGCTGGGTGGTGTCGCTGCCTTGGGAAGAGACGAAGTGATGGTAAAAGTAAGCAGGATCCGATGATTCTTCCGTGGGGATAGCCAAAGTCAAGATGTCGACTACAGACTCGTCGCAGACTTGCAGTGAACCTGGATGCGGCAAGCCTGATTTGTGGATCGATGGCGGGTCTTGACTTTGTTAGGCCGGGATTGGATGGTTGCGGAGGGTGGTGTGCTTGATTGGGTT
>NW_021223504.1:0-1459 GCF_002162155.2 Triticum dicoccoides
TGGCTAGCGGGTGCCAGTCTCTCCCACTTTAGTCGGATCGGATTCGATGAAAAGGGTCATTATGAAGGGTAAATAGCAATTGACATATCACGTTGTGGTTTTTGCGTAGGTAAGAAACATTCTTGCTAGAAACCCATAGCAGCCATGTAAAACATGCAAACAACAATTAGAGGACGTCTAACTTGTTTTTGCAGGGTATGCTATGTGATGTGATATGGCCAAAAGAATGTGATGAATGATATGTGATGTATGAGCTTGATCATGTTCTTGTAATAGGAATCACGACTTGCATGTCGATGAGTATGACAACCGGCAGGAGCCATAGCAGTTGTCTTAATTTATTGTATGACCTGCATGTCAATGAACAACGCCATCTAATTACTTTACTTTATTGCTAAACCGTTAGCCATAGTAGTAGAAGTAATAGTTGGCGAGACAACTTCATGGAGACACGATGATGGAGATCATGATGATGGAGATCATGGTGTCATGCCGGTGACGATGATGATCATGGGGCCCCGAAGATGGAGATCAAAAGGAGCAAAATGATATTGGCCATATCATGTCACTTTTTGATTGCATGTGATGTTTATCATGTTTATGCATCTTACTTGCTTAGAAGGACGGTGGTAAATAAGATGATCCCTCATTAAAATTTCAAGAAAGTGTTCCCCCTAACTGTGCACCATTGCGAAAGTTTGTTGTTTCGAAACACCACGTGATGATCGGGTGTGATAGATTCTAACGTTCAAATACAGCGGGTGTAAGCCAGATTTACACACGGGAAACACTTAGGTTAACTTGACAAGCCTAGCATGTACAGACATGGCCTCGGAACACAAGAGACCGAAAGGTCGAGCATGAGTCATATGGTAGATACGATCAACATGAAGATGTTCACCGATGATGACTAGTCCGTCTCACGTGATGATCGGACACGGCCTAGTTGACTCGGATCATGTAATCGCTTAGATGAATAGAGGGATGTCTATCTGAGTGGGAGTTCATAAGATGAACTTAATTATCCTGAACATAGTCAAAAGGTCTTTGCAAATTATGTCGTAAGCTCGCGCTTTAGTTCTACTATTTTAGATATGTTCCTAGAGAAAAAATTTAGTTGAAAGTTGATAGTAGCGATCATGCGGACTAGGTCCGTAAACTGAGGATTGTCCTTGTTGCTTCGTAGAAGGCTTATGTCCTTAATGCACCGCTCGGTGTGCTGAACCTCGAACATCGTCTGTGGATGTTGTGAACATTTGACATACATGTTCTGATAACTACGTGATAGTTCAGTAATGTTAAATGGCTTAGAATTGAGGCACCGAAGACGATTTCGAAACATCGCGGAACATATGAGATGTTTCGAGGGCTGAAATTGGGATTTCAGGCTCGTGCCCACGTCAAGAGGTATAAGACCTCCGATGATTTTCTTAGCCTGCAAACTAAGGGAGAAAAGCTC
>NW_021223505.1:0-817 GCF_002162155.2 Triticum dicoccoides
CGCCACTGTCATCGCCCTCCCTTCCATCGCCGGAGCTGGACAAAACTTGTTGTAGTAGACGGTAGAGAAGTCGTCATGCTAAAGCCCCGTAGGACCAGCGCACCAGAACTATTGACTTAAAAGCAAAGTTCTATAAAGCCAAAATTATGCATACTTAAAAAAACGTGAACAAAAAGCAAAGTTCTATAAAGCCAAAATTATGCATACGCAAGAAAAAAGAAAAAATAACCCCCAAAGCATTCAAAAAGCTACCGATTTCAATTTAGAACACACCAACCTTATGGCTTTTTTCTAAGAACATACAAATCTTGACACCGTTTGAGTTCAGTCTAGCATTTGGGTCACCAAAAGCTATGCAATATGCTGAATGGCCAAAGCGTGAGAGTGTGTGCTCCTTTTCAGTTATAAGCGAGATACGCACACATACAAAAATCAGCCAGTCCCAATAATTTTACGGAAACACTTTGTTTCAGTCGGCGGATCACACGCGAGCATCCCACCGCCTCCTCTACGTGACGCATTTTTGTTTGGGGCATGCTATATGCCTGTCGGCTGATCATTTTAACAGATCGGTCGGGTCGCGAGCTGTCAGATCTTCTGCATCGAGCAGTCTAGCGACGCCTCTATCATTGCAACAAAGTTCATGTTGCAGAATGTTTTTGCAACATAGGTCTTGTTGAAAAAATTACAACAGAGGTCTTGTTGCAGTTTTTTTTTCATCTTCACTTTTTTGCAACATAGGTGTTGTTGCGGAAGAAACTTTTACGGCACAGATGATGCTGCAGAAATTTGCAATGAAAATCATGTTACATAAATG
>NW_021223506.1:0-616 GCF_002162155.2 Triticum dicoccoides
CCCAGTAACCCGCCGGAGATAGACCGGGTTGCGGCACCCGGGGCTGGGACGCCGGTTCAGCCGCGTATGATGGAGCCTCCCCGGATGAATACTGCTCCACCTCAGTATGTACCAACACCACCGGGTCATTATTCTAACCCGTTGAAGAACATTGTTGCTGCGGCGGCACGGCTGGCGGCTCTCCTGGTGGAGGGCGACTCTTCGACGGCGGTTGAAACTCACAGGGTCAGAGAACTTCTTCAGACGGCTTTGGCACAGCAGGAGGCGTACCCATATTAGCCGGGACAGGATTCATTCAACCCCTCGTCCAAGCCAGAGCCCGAGTTTATAGCAAGCACATGGACTCAGCAGCCGTTTCAAGCAAGGCCCGGCGCCATAACCAGCCGGCCGGGCATGACCCGGCATGCGATGGATCCCTTAACTTGGTTGATCAGGACATAATAGATCAAGAGGCTAAGCGGGCGGCTGAGCAGGCGACTCAGCTGGCGGCTTACCAGCCTTTTCCGGTTTATCCGACGATTTCCATTGAGGCAGGCGCAACCACCAGGACCGAAGGTGTCCCCTGTCTGGTGCCGGCTCTGCGTAACGAGCGTTTGCCCAAGGATTTCAAGGGGCC
>NW_021223507.1:0-412 GCF_002162155.2 Triticum dicoccoides
CGTGTTCGCCAGCAAGAGGCACATCGGTACGTCAAGCGCTGTGAGGCAGAGGAGTCGGAGTACTGCCTCCGCACTGGGAAGACGCCGCGCACCAGGGAGCTGCTGGTGAGGGGCTGCTGGAATACTGGCCCCAGGATGGATTATTAGTTTTAGTATTGTTCATTTTAAATTTCATGCATTGTACCTAGTAGTTAAGTATCATCACGTATATGTGATGATATTATATATATATATATATATATATATATATATATATATATATCTGGGCTATTCTGTTTCGCGTAATAGAATATTATTCTGTTACCCTACTTGAACTGACGTAGTTTACAGGTTAGACTAACATGTTTTTCTACTTGAACTGATCTTCCTGCGTGTATGATGGGCGGAAACAGGGGATGCAATGTGGAGCTTG
>NW_021223508.1:0-1257 GCF_002162155.2 Triticum dicoccoides
CGACCCGAAACGCGGCGGAAGTTCACCGGGGTTGCGCTACGGGCGGCGGCTGGACGCGCGAAGGGCACCAGAAGGTAGCCCGTGCCCGTGCGCATCTAGGGGGGCCAACGGGAGGTGCGGGGGTGGCCGGGGTTCGCCGGAATGGAGCCCGAGGCGGCGGCCGGAGCTCGGGTGGGTGCGGGGTTAGTGCTGCGGCTTGCAAACAAGCTAGCTGCCACGCTAGCGTTGCTCCACGGGTCGTTGCGAGTGCAACGGACGCACGCGCGGGGCCATTTGGTCACCGGGGCTTCGCCGGCGACGAGTCCGTGCGGCGGAGCGTCTCGGCTCCGGTAGAGGGGGCGGCTAGAGCTCGAAATCGGACTTGGGGTTAGGGGGAAACGAAGCAGGGACTCACCGGGATCGTGCAGGGAGGGTCAGCGAGCTCGGGGGCGCGCCGGAGTGGCCGAATTCGACGGAGAACGGCGCCGGGGCCGAAGCTTGGGGATGATGACGATGGCGGCTGCTCGGGGCCCTTCTGGTCGCGTGAGACGTCGAGGAGGTCGAGGGAGGCACTGCGGAGCTCTGGGAGGCGTCGGGGAGGCGAGAGGGGGATGGTGGCCGCGGCGAACGGCGTCGGTGGCGATGGCTCCGTTCGGGTCCGAGGTGCGGAGCGAGAGGGAGAGCAGGAGAAGGGGATGAGCACGGGAGGGAGTTGAGAGAGGCCTGAGGGAGCCGCGTGGCGTTTCCAGGGAGTAGCGGAGGCAAGCAGGGAGGCAGGAGGTGGCCGAGGCGGCATCGGCGCTCGCCACCGAGCTGCTTCGGTGCGAGGGGAGGAAGAAGACAAAGGGGAGGAGGTGGGCTGGGCCAGCGGGAGGAGCTGGCCAGCTGGGCCGGCTACAGGTAAGTGGCCCAGGTAGTCTCTCTCTCTCTCTTTCTTTTTATTAATTCTGTTTTCTATTTTGCAGGTTTGTTTTGAATTTGGTTTTGAAACCAATTCAATTTATTTTGCTTCTGACAATATTTTTAGGAGCTAAAAGAATTAAAGCAATGCTCCACAAAAATATTTTAGAATTATTGGACCTATATTTATTTAACAGTAGATATAAGTCCAATTCAAATAGCTATTGATTTAATTCAAATACCCAAAATAAATGTTTCTGAGATACCGAAAATATTGGTTTGGATTTTACCTCTTGCCAATATTTCCAGAGGATAACAAGAACATTTTCTTGGACTTATTTGAGGCAATTTTTATCTTGATCATTTCATCATTTTTTT
>NW_021223509.1:0-612 GCF_002162155.2 Triticum dicoccoides
TTGATCCACCTCTCGTGAAAAAGACAAATTCCCGCCGATTCAGTTGGAAGCGGGTCAAATTTGAACTGCAGCTGCCTAATAGTTTGCTATTTATTTTTTCCAAAAATCATTTCTAGGTACATAAGTATCTATATAATCAGGGAAACATCAAAAGTTTTCCAAGATTCAACCACTAGCATGGAACGGTCAAGCCCGCCGTTTTGACCGCATTTTGAAACGGGCATAAAAAATTCAAAAAAATCAAAAAATTGGAAAACCTTCGCATTGTGTCATTATATGTGACCAAGTTTTCAGGAAAAATAATAAACTTGTAATACGGTAATTATTTTAAAAAAGTGTTCTCAGAAATGAGCTATCAAGTGTGAAGATTCATGGCTTTCAAGCCAAATGATCAATCTTATGGCCACATTCATGGCATAGTTTGTTCAAATGATCTCATATTGTGCACAAGGGTGCATATTGGAATGGAAAACAATGTTGCCTAAGGAAGTTTTTATTTTCTTTGAACGAAAAAACCATTTTCCATTTTTCGAGTGCCCAAAAGGAGGTTTTTGTGTGAAGGACCTCCAAAATAATGGTTGCAAAATTGGACCAGATCATTTTTCTAAAATA
>NW_021223510.1:0-1255 GCF_002162155.2 Triticum dicoccoides
GAGAGGCCATGCCTGGGAGCTACTTCGGCCTCGTGCGGCGGCTGGTGGATGCGTGCCCCTGGGTGGAGGTCATCAAGCTCTCCGCCTGTATTGAAGGTGCTCGTCGGGCCCTTGCCCGCGCACTGGGGCAGGCTGGATGCGGAAAGGCTTCTTACTGACCCGCCGCCAGCGGGCAAGGAGTATCGTACACCCGAAATGTACTATAAGACTGTCCTGAAGGGTGCCCGCAATATTGCGGATGAGTGCCCCAGAGATGTAATTATTGAGTAAAGTCGCTATGTATTATCATGTGCGCTGAAAACTTTGTTCATATGCGCTAAGCAACACTTGTTTAATTTAAAATATTACCTTCTGTGCGACCGTTTATAAAATCTGAGAGATGGCAAGTCGTCGGCTTCAGCCCCCATGCCACTAGTGCTGGGGTGTTCGGGATAAACTTGAGCACTCTTGTTCCCATTTTTGGGTCCATCTAGGGAGGTGCTCAACACAACGAACAAGGAAACCGGACTTATAATGCTTGAACACTCTCACTTAGCCATAGAATTCTATAATTTTAAATTTCGGCGAAGCCCCTAGTATTCGGAAGACCGAATTCGGGGCGCTATCACGCCTTCGTCGGACATTATCCGGTTCTTCGCTCGAAGCGGCATAAGTCTTTAGGGACTCGAAAAGACCTCTCGAACAGCGACCAGTCTCTCGCCTTATCATGCCAGTCAGTTTTAGCTTTCTCCACTGAGGCGCTCGCCCAGCTCAACCGGGGCGCAATCGCAGTGGTTCTCCCAGTGCTACCTTAGCCGACGGAACGGAACGTAAGGTACCAAAACATGGGAGCCGGGCAAACCCAACTATTGACCCAAGACATGATTCGGAGCCGATTCATATAATGCTATAAGTTCGGGGTGCCGCACTTGTGAAAGTGTTCGGACTTATCACACCATAATACGGGGAACATAAGCCCCTGGTGTATTCGGCCGTACCAAAATATACGGGTGCAAGATGTCATTAATAAACATATATGTAAAGTGATGCAATTATATGCAAAAAATGTTGCATTATTTATTTAAGGAATTCTGCTATGAGTGCGGAATGATACAAATAGTGCGGTAAGCAAGGTATTGGACTAATTAAACATGTCCCCCTCCAGGGGTGGGCTGCGGACTGGTGTTTATAATCAAATTTAATGCTCTTAATGGAGACCATCTGAACGTTCGTCGCAGGCCTTTTCCCTCCCTAGCTGTTGCATCGTGAGTTCGGC
>NW_021223511.1:0-544 GCF_002162155.2 Triticum dicoccoides
CATCCCCAAACTTTTAAGAAACGACAACTTTGGTTTCTTGCCAAACCACAATTCATAAGGCGTCATCTCAACGGATTTTGATGGTGCCCTATTTAAAGTGAATGTAACTGTCTCTAATGCATAACCCCAAAATGTTAGTGGTAAATCGGTAAGATACATCATAGATCGCACCATATCCAATAAAGTGTGGTTATGACGTTCGGACACACCATTACGCTGTGGTGTTCCATGTGGCGTGAGCTGTGAAACTATTCCACATTGTTTCAAATGAAGACCAAACTCATAACTCAAATATTCGTCTCCACGATCAGATCATAGAAACTTCAATTTTCTTGTTACGATGATTTTTCCACTTCACTCTGAAATTCTTTGAACTTTTCAACTATTTCAGACTTATGTTTCATCAAGTAGATATACACATATCTGCTCAAATCATCTGTGAAGCTTATAAAATAACGATACTTGCCACGAGCCTTAACACTCATCGGATCACATACATCGGTATGTATTATTTCCAATAAGTCAGTAGCTCGTTCCATTGTTC
>NW_021223512.1:0-8618 GCF_002162155.2 Triticum dicoccoides
CTGCTCTGCTCCCCGAAAGGATTAATGCCATCCGTTCTTAAACCAAACCATATGTTCCTTGGGTCACCTCCAAACTCAGCCCAGTCTTTCTCTCGATTTTTCTCCACTGCGACCCATCAGCGGGTGCTCTCAACTTCTCGTCTTTCTTACGGTCCTCTGTGTGCCATCGCATCAACTTGGCATGCTCTTCGTTTTTGAACAGACGTTTCAACCGTGGTATTATAGGAGCATAACACATCACCTTTGCAGGAACCCTCTTCCTGGGGGGCTCGCCGTCAACATCACCAGGGTCATCTCGTCTGATCTTATACCGCAATGCACTACATACCAGGCATGCGTTCAAATCCTTGTACGCACCGCGATAGAGGATGCAGCCATTAGGGTATGCATGTATCTTCTGCACCTCCAATCCTAGAGGGCATAGACCTTCTTTGCTGCGTACGTACTGTCGGGCAGTTCGTTATTGTTTGGAAGCTTCTTCTTCAATATTTTCAGTAGCTTCTCAAATCCTTTGTCAGGCACAACATTCTCTGCCTTCCACTGCAGCAATTCCAGTACGGTACCAAGCTTTGTGTTGCCATCTTCACAATTAGGGTACAATCCTTTTTGTGATCCTCTAACATGCGATCGAACTTCAGCTTCTCCTTTTGACTTTCACACTGTGTCCTTGCATCAACAATGACCCAGCGGAGATCATCATCATTGGGCACATCATCTGGTTCCTCTTGATCTTCAGCAACTTCCCCCGTTGCAGCATCACCGTATTCAGGGGGCACATAGTTGTCATCGTCCTCTTCTTCTTCCATCATAACCCCTATTTCTCCATGCTTAGTCCAAACATTATAGTGTGGCATGAAACCCTTATAAAGCAGGTGGGTGTGAAGGATTTTCCGGTCATAGTAAGACTTCGTATTCCCACAATTAGGGCATGGACAACACATAAAACCATTCTGCTTGTTTGCCTCAGCCACTTCGAGAAAATTATGCATGCCCTTAATGTACTCGGAGGTGTGTCTGTCACCGTACATCCATTGTCGGTTCATCTGCGTGCATTATATATAATTATGTGTGTCAAAAACCATTATAGATTCACATGGATAGATAAGTGACCAAATTAATAGAAGTTCATCATCACATTAAAACCAAAGTACATACATAGTTCTCATTGAACAACATATAGCTCTCCAGAGCATCTAATTAAATCATACATTGAAACTATGTAAAACCTTTCAATGCAACAACAAATGCGATCATAATCACAACCAAGGTAACAATTGATCCAACGGCATAATGATACCAAGCCTCGCTATGAATGGCATATTTTCTAATCTTTCTAATCTTCAACCACATTGCATCCATCTTGATCTTGTGATCATCGACGACATTCGCAGCATGCAACTCTAATATCATCTTCTCCTCCTCAATTTTTTTCCTTCAAGTAATTGTTTTCTTCTTCAACTATTAACCTCTCGACAATAGGGTCGGTTGGAATTTCCAGTTCACATACCTCCTAGATAAATAAAATCTATGTCACGTTGGTCGGCATAATTGTCATAAACAATAAATGAACCAAATAGTTATAAAAGATAATATATACCACATACGAATCATAGACAGGACGAGGGCCGACGAGGGCGGATTCCAAAACCATCGCACTATATAATAACAAGCAATAATAAAAGTAAGAAAATTAGACAAGTATCTATCTAAAGTAAGAATTTTTTTTCCTTTCAGAAAGAAGATAAGAACAAGAGGCACGGTGGTGCAGGCGACGAGATCGGCGCGGGCGATCGACGGCGGTGAAGACGGGGACGGGACGTGACGGACCGCTAAACCTAGACAAATAATCTCGGGGGAAATGGAGCTCGGAGGTCGAGTTTCAAGAGGAGAAAGCTTAACTAGTGTGGCTCGGGCATTTCATCGAACACCTCATATGCATAGGAGGTGAGCTAGAGCACCACAAAACTCTCCCCTCGCCGACCAAAAAAAAACAGAGCAGTGTGGAGTGCTCTGCTCGCCGGTGAGGGGGTATATATAGCCACCTCATTGGTCCCGGTTCGTGGCTGGAACCGGGACTAAAGGCCCCCCCCCCTTCTGTCCCGGTTCTAGGCACGAACCGGGACCAATGGCTGTGGGCCAGGAGCGAGGACCATTGGTCCCGGTTTGTGCCTAGAACTGGGACAAATGTGTCCACACGAACCGGGACAAATGCCTCCCGAGGCCCGGCTGGCCCCCTAGGCGCATGAACCGGGACGTATGCCCCCCATGGGTCCCGGTTCATGACAGAACCGGGACTAATGGGTTGGCCAGGCCCCAACCAAAGCCCTATTTTCTACTAGTGGGATCTGAATGTGGCAGACCTGTTGACTAAGCTTCTCTCACAAGAAAAACATGATCACACCTTAGTACTCTTTGGGTGTTAATCACATGGCAATGTGAACTAGATTATTGACTCTAGTAAACCCTTTGGGTGTTGGTCACATGGCGATGTGAACTATGGGTGTTAATCACATTGTGATGTGAACTATTAGTGTTAATCACATGGCGATTTGAACTAGATTATTGACTCTAGTGCAAGTGGGAGACTGAAGGAAATATGCCCTAGAGGCAATAATAAAGTTGTTATTTTATATTTACTTATATCATGATAAATGTTTATTATTCATGCTAGAATTGTATTAACCGGAAACTTGATACATGTGTGGATACATAGACAAAACACCGTGTCCCTAGTAAGCCTCTACTAGACTAGCTCGTTAATCAAAGATGGTTAAGTTTCCTAACCATAGACATGTCTTGTCATTTGATGAACGGGATCACATCATTAGGAGAATGATGTGATGGACAAGACCCATCCCTTAGCTTAGCATGTTGATCATTCAGTTTTATTGCTATAGTTTTCTTCATGTCATATACATATTCCTTTGACTATGAGATTATGCAACTCCCGGATACCAGAGGAATACCTTGTGTGCTATCAAACGTCACAACGTAACTGGCTGATTATAAAGATGTTCTACAGGTATCTCCGAAGGTGTTTGTTGGGTTGGCATAGATCAAGATTAGGATTTGTCACTCCGAGTATCGGAGAGGTATCTCTGGGCCCTCTCGATAATGCACATCATGATAAGCCTTGAAAGCAATGTGGCTAATGAGTTAGTTGCGGGATGATGCATTACGGAATGAGTAAAGAGACTTGCCAGTAACGATATTGAACTAGGTATGAAGATACCGACGATCTAATCTCGGGCAATAACATACCGATGACAAAGGGAATAACGTATGTTGTCATTACGGTTTGACCGATAAAGATCTTTGTAGAATATGTAGGAACCAATATGAGCATCCAGGTTCCGCTATTGGTTATTAACCGGAGAGGTGTCTCGGTCATGTCTACATAGTTCTCGAACCCGTAGGGTCCTCACGCTTAACGTTCGATGACGATTTGTATTATGAGTTATGTGTTTTGGTGACCGAAGATTGTTCGGAGTCCCGGATGAGATCACGGACATGACGAGGAGTCTCGAAATGGTCGAGAGGTAAATATTTTCATATATAGTACGATAGTATTCGGACACCGGAACTGTTCTGGGGGTACCAGGTACGTCGGGTCACCAGAAGGGGTTCCGGGCAACCCCCAGCAAGCTATATGGGCCTAATGGGCCAAGAGGGGAAACACACCAGCCACAAAGGGGCTGGTGCGCCCCCCCCCCCCATATGGGCTGGCCAAATTGGAGAAGGGAAGGGGAAGAAGGAAAGGAAAAAGGGAATAGGATTCCCCCTTCCTCCTCTTTCCTTCCTACTCCGAATAGGAATAGGAAAGGGGGAGGCCGAATTGGGAGGACCCCAAGTAGGATTCCTCCTACTTGGGGCGCCCCCTTGGCTGCCTCTCTTCCCCTCCAACCTATATATATGAGGGGGGCACCGCTAGAACACACAACACACATTGTTAGCCGTGTGCGGCGCCCCCCTCCATAGTTTACGCCTTCGGTCATATTCACGTAGTGCTTAGGCGAAGCCATGCGCGGATCACTTCACCATCACCGTCACCATGCCGTCGTGCTGACGAAACTCTCCCTCGACACTTTGCTGGATCAAGAGTTCGAGGGACGTCATTGAGCTGAACGTGTGCAGAACTCGGAAGTGTCGTACGCTCGATGCTTGATCGGTCGGAACGAGAAGAAGTTCGACTACATCAACCGCGTTGTCAAACGCTTCCGCTTTCAGTCTACGAGGGTACATGGACACACTCCCCCTCTCGTTGCTATGCATCTTCTAGATAGATCTTGCGTGAGCGTAGGATTTTTTTTTGAAATTGCATGCTACGTTTCCCAACAATTTCCTCTCTTCTGCTTTCCTTTTTTTGTTCTTTAGATCTTCTTGATTTGTGGGATACTTGGCCTTGCAACCGTGACTTGACTAATAGAGTAGAAAATATCTTATTAACGAGGAGAGACATGCAGCAGCACGACGAGGATTAGGGAAAGTAGCAGCAGCAGCATGACTCTGCATAGAAACGGTTTCGAAAAAGCTCCAACAGCAATGAGCTTGTTTTATTTGCTGATAACGCTATATAATGTGATTTCTCTATCACTGAGCGTAAAATCTTGTTTTGCAGTACACTGGAAACTCAAGATGTTAGAGCAATGGTTGCATAAATTAGGACACTATAATGAATAGTGTGATTTTAAGTATTGTATATAGTGTATGTTATGTAATGACTTAGTTATGCTTGAAGAGAGTAATGGAGCCGAGTCTTTGTATACGCTAGTACATTTGCTTGGTGGTAGAGAATCTCATGTGTAAGACAGAGAAATTTATGTATGACATGTATGATTAATGCTACAAGATGCAATAATGAGTAATTATGTTCTTGAGTTATTATTATTATTCTGCATGTTTGGAACTACTTATTTTTATGACAAGTTTTTAGTGTTGTGATTTTTTTGAAAATATTTAGAAGTATTTGATTTTTTTTTCTAAACAGAAGAAAATTCAAAAATTATGCTGATTCTAAGTGAAGTTCTCTGATTCTTGCCTTTCTAATTTCTGGTTGCTTCGGTGGTAGGGGTTTCCTCCCCCTGTTGCCTGTTGCCAAATGGTTGCAGAAATTTTCCCTGTGATTGGTGGGGAATCTCATGTGCATGTGAAAATAACCCCTCGGGGCTTGTGGCCCTGGGTGTTATCCCCCTTACTACCAAACAAGGCCTTAGTGTCCCCTTGCTACCAAACAAGGCTTTAGTGTCATAGATTACCTTACTTACTGCCATGCATGATGCTGAGTAGCATAACATTAATTATGATACTCATCCCTCTATTTCTTCATTTATAATTCTATACCACCTCAGCTAAATTATCTATTTGGCATTCATGATACTACTATGTATGATACTCTCATTATGACCAGCCTTAACAATATAGCCTAGAGCTCTAGAGACAAATAATGTCATGCTAACCTAGCCTCGGCGAGATCAAACTTAATCAAATAGGAGATCAAGAACACATGCAAAATTAAGTTTTTTTAGGATCACATGCGAAATTAAGAATACGATACAACGATACCTCATAGAGTACTAGTAGTGGGCTGGAGGCAGTTTGGGCAGATTTTTGTTTTGGGGCTTGCCATGGAACGCCCAGCCCCAAAACACAAACCTGCCCACTACTACTAGTAGGAATTAGTGGGCCAGCCCAACACAATCTTCATGGGCGAACGGCTGGGCGGGTGCTGGTTCGACCGGTCGCCTGGTCCAACCGGTCCGGCTATTAACAGTTGACCGGTCCAATGTTGATTTTTGGGAAAAACAATATTTTAAATATTACCCTAATAAAAATCGGAAAAAATGTTCACAAACTTCATAAAAGTTCAAGAATTTATAAAAAAGGTCCATCAATTTTGAAAAAAAGGTTCACCCAATTTGAAAAAATACATCAATTTTGAAAATAAATCAGGATTTGAAAAAAAATTCATTGATTCTGAAAAACATTTTCATGAAATTTTAAAAAAATAGTGCACAAATTTAAAAAAATCATCAATTTTGAAAAAATTCATCGATTTGGAAAAAAGTTTATGTAATTTTGAAAAAAAAACTCCACCAATTTTGAAGGAACTTTTCGTAGACATAAAATCGCGCATTTAAGAGAAAAATAATAATTCAAGAATAGAAAAGAAAAATAACTGGAAAAAGAAAAAGAAACGTGACCTGGAGAAAGAATAAAAGAACAAAATAAGTTATAATGCACAAGTGTTACGATGTGGCCAGTGGTTAGTACATTGCGCTGTAAAAGTAAATATATGTGGTTATTTCAAAAAAGAGGTCTCGAGTTTGATCCGCCACCCGCGCACCCGTTTTGCAGTTTAAACAGAAAAGGCAAACACATAAATGGGTTGGCTCAATATCGTTCCTGGGTTCGGTTCGTTCCTTCGTTTTTTCAGTTTTTTCTCTTCTTCTTTCGCTTGTTCGTTCGTTTCTTCTCCAAAAACTTTTTCTCTTTTATTAGTTTTACTTATGTTTTTGAAATGGATTTTTTTCTTATATTAAAATAAAATTCATCGTGTATTCCAAAAATGTTAACACACTTTAAAAGACCCGCCGCCTCGCGAGCGGTCAGATGTGACAAAATCAAGCGGCTAAACTAATTCCTTTTCTTTGCAATAAACCTCTTGTTGCGGAAACATTTATAACAGAGATTATGTTGTGGATTTTTTTGGCAGCATAGGTTGTGTTGCAGGAATTTCTTTGCAACATAGGTCGTTGCAGATTTTTTTTCTCTTAATTTTTTTTACTAAACAAGTATTGTTGCAGAGTTTTTTTGCAACTGAGGTGATGTTGCAGAATTTTCTCTCTTTGTCTTCGCCTCTATATGGTGTTACGGAAGAAAGTTTTGCAACATGACTGATGTTGCAGAAATATTTCTTGCAATAGATTGGATGTTGCAAAACAAAACACCGTCGTAGTTCACCGCGAGCCCGTTGGACGGTGGCTACAGAGGAGCAGCGCCGCCCATCCCCGCCATGGCACTGCCGCCGGCGAGCATCGAACCTCCGACCAGGTAGCCTCATGGGGGCGCGCGACTCAACGGGCGCTCGGGGCAGTCAGAGTAGCGTGGGGAGGCGACGACTCGACAGGAACTCGAGAGGAGGAGAGCGGCGACTTCTCTCAAGATCTAGATCCTGCAACAGAGCCATTGTTGCGATGAGAGAGATTGCTACAACGGGCCAATTGCAAAAACTTGTCGTGGTGGCCATGGGGCACGTGGCGTGTGGACAAGGTGACGGATGCAGGGTTGTGATCCGCCGGATGATCTATAGAGTTTGGCTTAAAAAAAATGTTCGTCCAGCTTTTTAAAAGTGTTGATGACTATAAAAAATGTACATAAACATTTATAAAAAATCACACATTTAAAAAAAAGACGACATTTAAAAACAAATTTTTATTCAATGTAAAAAATGTTCGCATAATTCTAAAATTATGCGTTTGAAAAATATGTTTGTGACATTTAAAAATACAATTATATAGTACAATGTGAACAGATGTTTGCATAATCAAATAATCATACCATTACAAAAAGAGTGTGTTACAAAAATATGATCGTGATATGTTCCAAAAAAATATTCGTGTAATATAAAAAATATTTCATGCCATTAAAAAAATGTATGTGGCATTTTAAAAGAAATATTCATGTGTATCAAATAATTGTTCGTGGATTTTGAAAAATGTTTATACAATGTCAAAAAATGGTCGTGTTGTTAAAAAAATCATGACATTCTAAATAAAGTACTCACTCGTTTCAAAAAGTTGGACGTGGCATTTCACAAAATGTTTATGCAATGGCAAAAAAAGGTTTGTGCAGTTTAAAAAAATCATACCATTGAAAAGTTACATTAGGTAGAAAAATGTTCATAGTGAATTAAGAAAAAATATTTTTATTTTAAAAAATGTCCCTGGAATTTCAGTTGATTCTCCCTCGTCTGGGGGCAGTGAAGCCAAAAATTGTACATACAGGTCGTGTTCATGCTAGTTGTGGTCGTCTGGGGGCTTCCATAATTTTTAGGAGCCTTGGTCCTTGTAATTCCAGTGGGATAGATGATTAATGGAACACATATAAACTTATAAAGAGGTGGTTTAAACCATTGAAGGAGGTTATGCGAAGTCTAACAAATAATTGTGACATATTAACTCTGGTGAAAAATGACAACTACTCATGCATTATTTTGTAAAACAATATCCTTTCACGATTTAGACGATCTCATCTACCTCATTTTTTGTTGGTTGCAGGTCAGGAAGAGCGTCTTACTTGATCCATGGGTTGATGAAGTTACTTGGCTAGCAAGTACATTGAGTTGTGACATTAGGTGGTTGACTAGAAAGTCTGCAGACTGATCCACCAAGTTCATGCTTTCTACCTTAAATTCCTCTCCATTTTCATTTTTTTTGTTAATATGGTCCAGCCCCCTCGCCCCCCCCCCCAAAATATGTATTTATTAATTTACCATCAACCGTTGTAATTAAAAAGCATGTATTTGAGTCTCAATAGATGCAAGAACCCAGTTCTTCCCTACTACCACACATTGATTAAAAATCACTTCAGTTATGACTAATATATGTGTTAGTTCATGC
>NW_021223512.1:8628-11109 GCF_002162155.2 Triticum dicoccoides
GGATAGATGATTAATGGAACACATATAAACTTATAAAGAGGTGGTTTAAACCATTGAAGGAGGTTATGCGAAGTCTAACAAATAATTGTGACATATTAACTCTGGTGAAAAATGACAACTACTCATGCATTATTTTGTAAAACAATATCCTTTCACGATTTAGACGATCTCATCTACCTCATTTTTTGTTGGTTGCAGGTCAGGAAGAGCGTCTTACTTGATCCATGGGTTGATGAAGTTACTTGGCTAGCAAGTACATTGAGTTGTGACATTAGGTGGTTGACTAGAAAGTCAGCAGACTGAGCCACCAAGTTCATGCTTTCTACCTTAAATTCCTCTCCATTTTCATTTTTTTTGTTAATATGGTCCAGCCCCCTCGCCCCCCCCAAATATGTATTTATTAATTTACCATCAACCGTTGTAATTAAAAAGCATGTATTTGAGTCTCAATAGATGCAAGAACCCAGTTCTTCCCTACTACCACACATTGATTAAAAATCACTTCAGTTATGACTAATATATGTGTTAGTTCATGCAAATTTAACTTATACCGCTATGTCATATATTATGAAGTTCTCTACAATTTTATTGGATAAATGGATGGGCGCAGCATTGATCCCCACCTTGGAGTAGCCGACTTGGATGGGAATGAGTTATGTTTACTTTGTTAATAATCTGTTTGTTTCTAAGAGCATCTTCAACAGTCGCGGAACGCGCGGCACGCTAAAAAGTAGTTTGTGGCGCACCCATCGCCAGGTTTGGCACGGCGCACAGCCCTGGCTCCAGCAGCTGCGCTAAAATACAGCGCGCCCAGCTCCAGCAACGCGCTAAAATGCAGCGCGCGCGAGCAGCCCATATTTATTGAGCCCCACGCATGTCCATATTTGTTGCATTTTGGACACAAAATAAATTTCACGTAGATATAAAAAACAATACAAAGATATTTTACATAGTTCATAGCATAATAGATAAACAAGTTCATAGCATAGATAGATAAAACCGAACTACGGTGCAACTACATAAAATTAAACTACGGTGCAACTAGATAAAACTACAGTGTAGCTAGAACTACTCTGAGTCCTGATCATCATCCTCATCCTCAAAGGTGTTGTCTGAGGTATCGATCCATATATCCTCCCAACGTTCATCGTCTGACTTGAAGATCGACCTCCCACCTGCTTCAACGATATCGCACTGCGATATCGCCAAAGCCTTCCGCCGACACCGGTCCGCCCGCTCCGCAGGGCGCCTTGCCGTCCTCTCCGCCCAGTAGGCGCGCTCGTTGACGATGTCCTCCGGGTGGCGCTGATGTCTACTACACAATCTTCTTCTTGTAGACGTTGTTAGGCCTCCAAGTGCAGAGGTTTGTAGGACAGTAGCAAATTTCCCTCAAGTGGATGACCTGAAGTTTATCAATCCGTGGGAGGCGTAGGATGAAGATGGTCTCTCTCAAGCAACCCTGCAACCAAACAACAAAGAGTCTCGTGTGTCCCCAACACACCTAATACAATGGTAAATTGTATAGGTGCACTAGTTCGGCGAAGAGATGGTGATACAAGTGCAATATGGATGGTAGATATAGGTATTTGTAATCTGAAAATATAAAAACAGCAAGGTAACTAATGATAAAAGTGAGCGCAAACGGTATTGCAATATTTTAAAAAACAAGGCCTAGGGTTCATACTTTCACTAGTGCAAGTACTCTCAACAATAATAACATAATTGGATCATATAACTATGCCTTAACATGCAACAAAGAGTCACTCCAAAGTCACTAATAGCGGAGAACAAACGAAGAGATTATGGTAGGGTACGAAACCACCTCAAAGTTATCCTTTCTGATCGATCTATTCAAGAGTCCGTAGTAAAATAACATGAAGCTATTCTTTCCGTTCGATCTATCATAGAGTTCGTACTAGAATAACACATTAAGACACAAATCAACCAAAACCATAATGTCACCTAGATACTCCAATGTCACCTCAAGTATCTATGGGTATGATTATACGATATGCATCACACAATCTCAGATTCATCTATTCAAACCAACACAAAGTACTTCAAAGAGTGCCCCAAAGTTTCTACTAGAGAGTTAAGATGAAAACGTGTGCCAACCCCTATGCATAAGTTCACAAGGTCACTGAACCCACAAGTTGATCACCAAAACATACATCAAGTAGATCACGTGAATATCCCATTGTCACCACAGATAAGCACATGCAAGACATACATCAAGTGTTCTCAAATCCTTAAAGACTCAATCCGATAAGATAACTTCAAAGGGAAAACTCAATCCATTACAAGAGTTAGAGGGGAAGAAACATCATAAGATCCAACTATAATAGCAAAGCTCGTGATACATCAAGATCGTGCCAAATCAAGAACACGAGAGAGAGAGAGAGATCAAACACATAACTACTGGTACATTCCCTCAGCCCCGAGGGTAAACTACTCCCTCCTCGTCATGGAGAGCGCTGGGAT
>NW_021223513.1:0-547 GCF_002162155.2 Triticum dicoccoides
AAAAATTCTTCGATCAGCGAAGATGACTACAAGGAGTTGAAGATCAAGTGCGAGAGCAGTGCAACCTCCGAATCAAGTCAGTGGGGGAAAGAAATGCGGGAGTTGAACTTAGGGGAACACAAACTCGGTCCCGGCGGTTACAGAGTGGCGGAGCCTATATGGGACAAGGAGGACGCGGAGCGTGCCGAGCAAGGCCTACCGCCCCGCTTCGAGAAATACAGCGGTGACAAGCAGACCAGGAACTTTGTCACGGCCCGGTACAAGGAGGACCCGATAACAAAGGAGCTTACCACGTATCCGAAGACCAGTGCGCTTGATCTTGTTCTGGCAAAGGAGACTGAAAGCAGTAGCGTGGGGTCGTCTCAGAGCACCCCTGCTTCGGACAACACTCTAAATAGGGCGTTGAACGTAATGAAAAAACAAGGATAAGCTTAGTAAGCCGTCATCAGCTGGTCGTGTGGCCGGCAAAGGCTTGTCCACAAAATGGTCGTCATACTATACCGCTGGTGGGCGAAAGGAGAAAAAGACCAGCTCGGAAAGCCAGTCG
>NW_021223514.1:0-9664 GCF_002162155.2 Triticum dicoccoides
TATATATATATATATATATATATATATATATATATATATATATATATATATATATATATAAGTTTATGTCCTCTACAACATTCACTTATAGCTCTTTCTTCAAGTTGCATTTTCTGCTAAGTGAATGTGATCGGACCCTTCCCTCTCTATGCTATACTCAATCCAATCTATTCACAAATTCTTCATGTGCGTTCTATTTGAAACTCGTTCAAAATCTTCACTGTGTCCTTGTCAGCTGAAGAAATTGCGAACAGAACTTTAAAACAAATCTTATCCAAATTTTCGGTTTTACCGCTCAAACCGCTCTGCATCCCACGATGCATTATTTTACTCACCCACGATCGTACACGATCTCATCTGCACAATGCATGGGTGACACATGTCGCGTGAATGAGAATGGGCAGGGGCACGTTTGTCCCAAAATCTTCGGGCGAACAGTTATTCACCGTGTCTATAAATACCCCCTCCTGTCTTCACCTCATTTACCCCGCTCGACTGCTTCCATCTCGCTCGAGCTCCTCAAACCCTAGCGCCGCCGCTACTCCATCGTCGCCGGTGAGGAAGAGCTTCGCTGCCTCGACCTCGTCGCCGTCGTACTCGCGCCGGCCGCGGAAATCTTCACTCCGCCGCCGCCGTAGTTGTCTCCCTCTGCCAAGTTAGGGCGTGGGAGATCTAACCTGACGAACTTCCCATCTGTTCATCTCAGTTCGTCGTGTTCTTCACTTCGGGTAATTAAAAGTTACTTTTATTACTCACTTTGATTCTCAACATTTCCTGAAAATCTTCAAAAGGTGTTTATTCTTCAAATCTTCACACATATGAACACCTCACACATTACGCTCTTGATTCATTTCTCTAAGCAATCATTTCTTCAAGATTCCTCAATTGTATGGATCTTCGATCTGTACAACTCTGGAACCTAAGACAAGAACGCTTAGTGAAATTCCTCAAGGCTCATCTGGTCAAATTCCTCAAACTTGTTTTTCTTCAAAAACCCTTCTGAGAACGCATATGACCTCTCCAAATTCCTCGCACCTGAACTCTGTTCACAGGTACTCATGTCTGCTGCTGAATCACTAGGTTCTCATCAACTTAACTCATTTGCAGCGTTCCTCGAAGAAAAGCTGCATACTTCTTCAGAGAATTCGATTGTTCAAATTCCTCAGTTGAAGAAAATGGCAGACGGAAAGAAGCCGCAGAAAGGAGGAAAGAAACCTGAGGTGATGACAGCGTTTGAAATCCCTGAGGAAATCTATGCTGATTATTGCACACCAGATGAAGAAACCAAAAATCAGCGCAAGGTGCAGATTCAAAAGATTGAACGGAGATGGGCAAGGGAATGGAGGGAATACAGATATGTCACTCCTAAGTACATGAGGAAATTCGCTCTCAATCGTCCATGCCCAAGAGCTCCACTGGCACCTGGCCAAATTGCTGATCCCACAAGCCTCAAACGTGGTGAGGACTTTCCTGAAGAATGGGCTAAGCGCCAAGCTAAACTGGCAAGACAAGCCAAAGAGGCAGTGAAGAAATTCAATGAGGATTATGCCACTGCTGCTGCTACTGAGGCCTCGGTCAAACCGAGGAAATCAATGCCAAAGAAGCCTGCTCATAAGCCAAGTGCTTCACCGACAGCGCCCTCACGGCCAACTTCCTCAGCAATGCCCTCACGGCAAATTCCTCGCACTGCTACTGCTCCATCAAAGTCCTCAGCAGCTCCTACAAAGTCCTCAGCTCCTGTGCATCTGGCTACATGCCAAAGGACCACTGGCTTCTCAATTGCTTCTGGTGCCTCAGCAAGTTCCTCTGCTGCTCCAATTTCCTCAACAGGCCCAACTCTGTTGAAGACTAAAGCAACTGCTGGACGCGGTCCTCGACCAAGTCCAAAGAAGAAACAGGTCGTGTTTCACGTGCCATCTGATGATGAAGCCTCTGATGAAGAACTTGCAGAAATCATCAGAGACAGGCAAGAGAAGGCCGCTAGAGCCAAAGGCACATCTGTGCCTCTGCTTATGGATCCGAGGAAAATCCTCGACTACATCGATCTCTGGCACAAGGACCCTAACACTCCCCTGCCTGATCTTCCTCTCACTACTGGTCAAAAACACATGCTGACCCATTTCATCTCTGAAGAAAAATGGAAATTTGAGAAGGCAAGAGAGATAAAGAAAACACAATACAGAAAGGAGAAGCTCCTGAAGAACAACGTTGTCAGAATGACCCCTGAGGAACTTCTCCAGGCTCAGTCTGAAATCCAAACCCTCAGCAAAGAATTTGATGCTTACTATGCTGACTGGAAAGGAGCCAAGGTGAGATTCGTCAATCTGACGAAGAAATTCACAAATTTTGCAGCCCCAACGCAACAAGGAAATCCTCAGGCTGAAGAATCTGCTCAGCCTACTGAAGAACATGACAGCACCGCTGATGACCTTCCGGCTGCTGAAGAAAATGTCAGTTCCAGGGCTGGTGAAGAAATTCTAGCCGCTGAAGAAATTGCCAGGGTATCCACTAGTGGTGCGCCTGAAGAAACTCAAGAGGTCAGGGCAACTGCATCAGTTGCGCCTGAAGAAAATGAACCAAAGTCCTCAGCTCCTCCTGCACCTACACCAACTCCCATTCTTCCATCGGCCTCTGATGTGAAGAAAACCAAGGCTGCAGAACGAGTTGCAGTGAAGAAAAGGAAGGCATGTGTTGTGTCAAATTCTTCGGCTACGAAGAAAATGAAGCCAATGACCAGCTCCTTTGAAAACCCGATTGATGCCGTTCCAATTTCCTCCATGCCATCAAAGGACCTTGTTCCTTTTGGAGAAGAATATGTGATCCCAAGTGGATCAGATGAAGAAAATCATTCTGCTGCTTCATCAGAGCAGATTGATGAAGAAATTGAAGTGGATGAAATCCCTTCAACTCCAGTCATTTCCTCACCTATGCCTCAGTTCACAGCTGAAGAGGCAGGTGTTGAAGAAATTGAAGAAGAAGATGTGGACATTGGATGCACCACACCAGTGATGAACGATGATTTTTGGGACAGTCAGCATCCCAATTCTCCTCTCTTCACACCCATTCAACAAATTCCTCAGTCCCCAGCAACAACAGTTCAGATGGGTTCTGAAGAAAATCAACCCACTTCTTCTGTGCATGAAGACATTCCAGCCACTAGCGCTGAAGAACCTGCTGCTACTAATCCTCAGGCTGCACAAGAAGAGGAACCTGAAATTCCTCAGCCTGAAGAACCTGAGCTCGCGATTCCTGAGGTGGTGATGCAAATCACTGACACCCCTCTGCCGAAGCCAAAGAATCCGTTCTCAAGCAAACAGAAGTTTAAGGCTGAAGATTTCTTTGCCGAACATGTGTTCTTCACCGACTACAACCCCTATGACTCTGCTCGTATAAGGAAGAGACGCTTTTGGACTGCTAGTCAAGCCAACTTCTATTCCTCAGTGCTGTTTGATAAGGACATAATCTTCGATCATGCACATATTCCTCATGTGGACATGGAATCTCTGCCATGCTTCGAGCCAGTCCTCAGTGTTCTTCATGATGCAGGCTTGCTCAATTTCTACACTGACATATGCGATTGGAATGAAGAGCTAATTCTTCAGTTCTACGCCACACTGCACATCACTGGAGACGCTGAAGACGTAAATTCATGGGTATTGGACTGGATGACTGAAAACACTCATTACAAGGCACCTGCAACTGAATTGCTTCGTGTCCTTCCTCTCTATCCTCCCCATGAAAGTGCACGTTGCATCTACAGTGACGCTGAATTGACAAATCACTATATGCAAGTGCTCATGAAGCCTTTGAAGCCAGGGCAGGCCCCTCGAACCAAATTCCCCGTCAAGGAATTGCTTTATGTGCCTAGGACTGTCTATCGAATTCTGACGAAGACAATGAGTCCAATCAAAGGCCACGATTCAAATGATGAAGAAGTCGTTGGCATCATGAAGAATATGATTTTGAACATCATTCATGGCGTTCCTATCAACTTCCATGATTTCTTCATGAGGACTCTGGGCAATATTGCAATGTCACCATTCGAGCTGAAGCCTTATGCGCCTTGGATTATGAGATTCATCAGGGCAAGATCTTCACTGAATTACAAAGCTGACACGCTGAACCACTGTAGCTACTTGCCTCCCATTGAAGTCCTCAAACGGACATATTCATCAGCTGATGACAAAGGCAAGGCTACTGCTGTGATCGATGAAGGCATTCGTCCATTGGATGGTCAATTTTGCAAGGCTGCATCCTACTCCACCAATGATGACTCTGCCACTCATGATTCTGCCGCAAATACCTCAGCCAAGCAAAATCCTCAAGCCACAGCTCCCAGGGTGATGACTGATCGTGAGTTACTCCTCAGTCTTCATCAGAAGGTTGATCGCAATCACAAATGGGTGAAGCGTCAATTTGGTGCAATTCTTCACAACATGACCTCAACGCACAATGCAGTGAAGAAAAACCAGTACTACCTTCATGAAACCTTCAACCGCACCTGGGTCGTCCTCAAACATGTCTATAGCGCTGAAGAACTGGAGACTATGGGTCTCAAGGAAGAATTTGACTGGTTTGCACCTCCTCCGAAGAAACTCAAGAGGGTCAAAGTTCCTCCTCTGGTGGCCAGCTCATATTCTTCATCGCGTGACACTGATGAAAATGAAGATTTGGACGACACTGCGGCAGGCCCTGCAACAACGAACAACCCCGACAACGCTGGCGCTCCTCCATCAACTTGAAATTCTTCAGGGGCATTAGTCCTCAGTTTCAATCCTTTTGGTCATTTGATGACAAAGGGGGAGAAATCTGAGTTAGTCTTCAAGCGGGTTTATATAAAGGGCGTTTTTTTAAGTTACAACTCTCGTTCTTCCGACACTTTTATTGGATCGAGTTGTAATCTTAAACCCGATGGTGCCTTGATACTTTTGGTAGTGCTCTGATGCTTTGATGCACTAAGCTCTGATACTTTTTGATGTGTTATTCTGCATGCTTATTCCTCGTTAATATTATTGCACGCATGCTGAATTACATCAGGCACCATATTTCATCATGCATTTCAAATTCTTCATATTATATATCAAATGCGTGTATGAATTACAAGATATAGGGGGAGATCTCCATGGTTCAACTCTTCAAATGTGCATTGCTTCAAAAGCAAATTCCTCACTATGCACATCTTCAGGGGGAGTTCTTCTATATCTTGCAATCAAATTCCTCAATATCAGTATTTACACTTCATATGTTTATCCCCGTTGAAAACTTAACCTATGTTGTCATCAATCACCAAAAAGGGGGAGATTGTAAGTGCATCTAGTGCCCCTTAGTGATTTTGGTGTATTGAAGACTTATAGGTTAAGGGACTGATGCGTTTGTGAGTGTACACAGGTCTATAAGTCTATGAGGAGTTTGATATTTACAGAGAAAGTCGACCCCTAAAAATGAAGTTCTTCAACTGAAGAATTTGATATTCTAAAGACTTTCTGAAGACTTTGAAAGTGAAGAAATTGGTGTGACCTTGAAGACTTGGTATTCATTTGAGGAACATGAAGCGTGAAGACTTTTGTTTTCGTAGTTTCATTTTCTCTTTCTTGAGTCATAGGAAACACCGTACTGTTAAAGGGGGTCGAGGAAATACTAAGGAAAAATTTCCATGTGATGCTCAACTCAAAATCCTACACCTACCAATCCCTTCGAGTGAAGCTTTGGAAATCTCATACAGTTCAGTCAATTTCTTCAGTGACAGAGACGAAGTTCTTCTGTTCGCTGAGGAATTTGTTCTGACTGAGGAGTTAGGAATTCGCCAGTGCGAATTGCCTACACAGTGAGGAACATGATAGCCCTGAGGAATTTGAGAATCAAATTTCCGACCGTTGCTGTGCTGCACGCCAGCTGTCCCAAAATATCTTATCCACCTAACGGTCATATCATTGAAGGGAATTTATGTCTTATCATGTCGGGCTGCTCCCTAGGCTATAAATAGCCGCCCCCTACAACCACTAGTTGGTTGGCTGCTCCGAGAGAACTTGACACTTGTCATTTGAGAGCAACCCATCCTCCGAGGACTTTGAGCGAAAATCATCAAGTGAGGAAAATCCAAAACCAAACCCCTACAAACCCAAAGTGATTGAGCATCACTGAAGAAATTGATCCTGAGTGGATCCGACGCTTGTTACCTTTGAAGACTGTGCTTCTTCCAGACGGTTAGGCGTCATGGTCTAGAGCATCCAAGAGAAATTGTGGATCGCCGAGTGACCAAGTCTGTGAAGGTTTGGAAGTCGCCTGAAGACTTACCACGAGTGATTGGACGAGGTCTGTGTGACCTTAGTTCAAGGAGAATACGGTGAGGACTGGGTGTCCTGAGTTGCGGCTCAGAGACTGGGTGTCCGAGACTGTGTGTCCTCGAGTTTAAATACTCAGCCGCTCCAACCAGACGTACAACTGAGACAGCAGTTGGAACTGGTCTACCAAATCATTGTCTTCACCAACCCAACTGGTTCTATTTCCTCAACCCTTTCATTTCTTCATTACTGTGTTGAGTGTTTGTTCATATTTGTGTTTGAAGACTTTGACTGAAGACTTTCTCAATTTCCTCAGTTCAATTTCTTCAGTCTGTTTGTCTTCACCTTGTGTTATCCTGTGCTTACGCTTTTTGTGCTCAGTGTTGTTTTCATTTCATCATGATAACCATGCATGTATTCTACTATGCTTACTTCTGAGTACTTATTCCGCTGCTAGTAGTTCCTCACTAAGGAATTTCCTCACTGGCAAATTCCTTAGTGAAGAATTCATAAAAATCGCCTATTCACCCCCCTCTACTCGATATAACGCACTTTCACACCCTGGTTAGCCAGTCATCTTATATGTGAATTATATCATGCCATCATTTTTTTATTACGTGTTAAATTTGTCAACAATTTTAGTACATTCAATTACTCTTCCTGTGCATCAGCCATTCGGCACGGTCATGGAAAAATCTGGAGTGGAAACAAGGTCTTCATAGCAGACAATGCTATCTGACAAAGCGCATGTCTTGCTGGTTACCGATAGCTCCTTAGAGGAGGATTTAGAGACAGTTGACCAGTCATATTCCCCCCCCCCCCCGAGGTGCATGCCCTAACTTGGCAGGGTTATGTTGCTCATATCGTGCGTATGGTATCTTGCATTGCTATGTCATTTGCTTAGTTTAGACATGCTTGGTGTGAATGCCACCTGTTTAGTGTCTAATTACCATATATGTGAATTATGCAATGCCATCTTGTTGCAAGACATTATATATGTGAATTATGCAATGTTATTTTGTTGCAAGGCATTATGTATGTGACTTATGCAATGCCATGCTGTTTAGGCAAGCGTCATATATGTGAATTATATCATGTCGTCCTTTTTTTTGTATTTCTCATTGCTTTTGTCGACAATGTTTGTATATTCAACTGCTCTTCATGTGCATCAGCCATTTGAATTGGTGATGGAGAAATCTGGAGTGAAAACAAGGTCTTTAGAGTAGACAATGCTACCTGCTAAAGCAGATATCTTGCTGGTTACAGATAGCTCTTCAGAGGAGGATTCAGAGGCAGATGACCAGTCCTATTATCCCCCTGAGATGTATGCTCAAACTTGGCAGGGTTATATTACTCATATAATGCATATGTTGTATTGCAATGCTTAGTTTTTACATCATATACACAATATTGAATGCCATCTCCTTAGTTTACACATCATATATGCGATTGCCCTCTGCTCACTTCCTTAGTATATAAATCATATATTTGAATTATGTCATGCCATGATGTTTACATAGACATCATGTATCTGAATTATGGCATGCCAACCCATTTTCTAAAGACATAATATAGTTATATCATCTCATCCTGTTTACATAGTCATCATATTTTAAATTATGTCATTATCTGTGAATTATATCATGCCATCATGTTTCCAGCGACGGCATGTTTGTGATTTATGGCATGCCAACCACTTTAATAGACACATTGTATAGTTATATCATGTCATCCTGTTTACATAGTCGTCATATTTTGAAGTATGTCATTCTATCCTATTTAGTTAGCCATCATACATGTGAAATTGTTTCATGCTATCCTGTTTAATTAGCCATCATATATGTGAAATTATGTCCTGCTATTCTGTTTGCTTAGACAACATAAATGTGAATTATTTCATGTCCTGTTTTCTTCCCTACTATCCATTGCACCTGTCTATCTTACAATGTCTGTACATTCAATTACTTTTCTTGTTTATCAGCCATTTCAATTGGAGGGAGTGATGGCAATATCTGTGGGAGTAAAAACACGGCCTTCAGAAAATATCGTGCTACCTGTCGATGCAGATAGAACCACGATTGTACTTGCCCAAGAACCAGCCACACCACACATAACCCACACTCATGCAGATTGTACCCCTACCCAGTTGGACAGAGAACCAGCTACACCCCTTCTAACCCCAACCCCAGCAGATAGACACCCAGTTCCCGTTGACATAGCACCGTCTCCACCACAAAGCACCCAAACACGAGCAGTTAGTAAGGCAACTGCAGTGCCCAAATCACGAGGACCACCACTCCGAACCCGAAGTCAACGCTTAAAGCAGAAGAAGAATTGTTCTCAGGTCAGGTTCCGTAGCTATGATTCATACTACTTTGCTCTTGCATCACTGTATTTACTGATACCAACTAATTTCAAATTTGAAGGATGCAATTGAAACTCCAATGGTGCAACAAGTATGTTTTAAACCTGTTTCTTCAACGTGTTTGGCTGTTTGCTGTTGTAACTTGCTCTATGTTGATTTCAGTTTCAATTGAATAAACAGTTATGTTCTCATGCCATGCACATTACAAGTGTTGTTATTGCTGTGTAGTTTCCCAGACTTATATTCTGTCTATGCTGCTTTGTCTTAAATATATATGATTCGAAATGTATCTATCTTGATTTGGCAACATAAACTAGAATGATATAGACCATACACTGACCATACTACATAGATATATGTTTGTTTCATGCTGTTATCCTGTCCACCTTACTACTGAACTGGTTTACCGAAATGAGTTTCATATACTACATTGTAAACCTGAGATGTGTTTGTTTGTTTCTCTTTTAGAACGCGGATAAAATATTGGAGAAGAGTACCCTATTATGCAATGGTAAAGGAAGTAATGCAGATAAGGTTCAAGATAGTGAGACATCGCTGTTGGTCTCCAAGAAAGCTGATAAAAACTAGATTGAAGACACCGAGACAACCCCAAAGTCCTATCTTGATGTAGTGTTTGAGTTACTGGCTACCACTGCTGGCACCAGCTCTTCGAACTCATTGCCTGAATCAGTTCGGCTTCTTGAGTCTCAACTTCAAGTTGAAAGACATCGATCAGATGTTATGCGACAGGAAGCCGAAGGACTGAGGAAGTCCCTGCAAAATTCAGATGCATACTTTTTGGTGCAACAGCAAGCGCTGGACGACTTAAGTGCCAAACAAGAGAAAGTTAATAAGCTTGCTAAGCATCTTGCCAGCATTATGGGTACCCAGGATATTGTTTCTTGAGCTCTTCTGAAGTGGTTTCAGTTCTGGACTTGTTTTGCTGCGGCGTTTATATGCTGCTGTGTTCCCTATATTTGCACTGGTGGCAAACTTTGATGCCCAGTGGATGTAATAT
>NW_021223515.1:0-5205 GCF_002162155.2 Triticum dicoccoides
TCTAATACTAATCCCGAAGGTAGATGTAGAGGTAGCGTGCCGACCGCGATCACATCGACTTTGGAACCGTTTCCCACGCGCATCGTCACCTCGTCCTTGGCCAGTGCTCGCTTATTCCGTAGTCCCTGTTTCGAGTTGCAAATATTAGCAACAGAACCAGTATCAAATACCCAGGTGCTACTACGAGCTCTAGTTAGGTACACATCAATAACATGTATATCACATATACCTTTGTTCACTTTGCCATCCTTCTTATCCGCCAAATACTTGGGGCAGTTCCGCTTCCAGTGACCAGTCTGCTTGCAGTAGAAGCACTCAGTTTCAGGCTTAGGTCCAGACTTGGGTTTCTTCTCTTGAGCAGCAACTTGCTTGCTGTTCTTTTTGAAGTTTCCCTTCTTCTTCCCTTTGCCCTTTTTCCTGAAATTAGTGGTATTGTTGACCATCAACACTTGATGCTCCTTCTTGATTTCTACCTCCGCAGCTTTCAGCATTGCGAAGAGCTCGGGAATTGTCTTGTTCATCCCTTGCATATTATAGTTCATCACGAAGCTCTTGTAGCTAGGTGGCAGTGATTGGAGAATTCTGTCAATGACGCTATCATCCGGAAGATTAACTCCCAGTTGAATCAAGTGATTATTATACCCAGACATTTTGAGTATATGCTCACTCACAGAACTATTCTCCTCCATCTTGCAGCTGTAGAACTTATTGGAGACTTCATATCTCTCAATCCAGGCATTTGCTTGAAATATTAACTTCAACTCCTGGAACATCTCATATGCTCCATGACGTTCAAAACGTCGTTGAAGACCCGGTTCTAAGCCGTAAAGCATGGCACACTGAACTATAGAGTAGTCATCAGCTTTGCTCTGCCAGACGTTCACAACATCTGGTGTTGCTCCTGCAGCAGGCCTGACACCCAGCGGTGCTTCCAGGACGTAATTCTTCTGTGCAGCAATGAGGATAATCCTCAAGTTACGGACCCAGTCTGTGTAATTGCTACCATCATCTTTCAACTTTGCTTTCTCAAGGAACGCATTAAAATTCAACGGAACAACAGCACGAGCCATCTATCTACAACAAACATAGATAAGCAAAATACTATCAGGTACTAAGTTCATGATAAATTTAAGTTCAATTAATCATATTACTTAAGAACTCCCACTTAGACAGACATCTCTCTAGTCATCTAAGTGATCACGTGATCCAAATCAACTAAACCATAACCGATCATCACGTGAGATGGAGTAGTTTTCAATGGTGAACATCTCTATGTTGATCATATCTACTATATGATTCATGCTCGACCTTTCGGTCTCCGTGTTCCGAAGCCATATCTGCATATGCTAGGCTCGTCAAGTTTAACCTGAGTATTCTGCGTGTGCAAAAACTGGCTTGCACCCGTTGTAGATGGACGTAGAGCTTATCACACCCGATCATCACGTGGTGTCTGGGCACGACAAACTTTGGCAACGGTGCATACTTAGGGAGAACACTTCTTGATAATTTTTAGTGAGAGATCATCTTAAAATGCTACCGTCAATCAAAGCAAGATAAGATGCATAAAGGATAAACATCACATGCAATCAATATAAGTGATATGATATGGCCATCATCATCTTGTGCTTGTGATCTCCATCTCCGAAGCACCGTCATGATCACCATCGTCACCGGCGCGACACCTTGATCTCCATGGTAGCATCGTTGTCGTCTCGCCAAACTTATGCTTCTACGACTATCGCTACCGCTTAATGATAAAGTAAAGCATTACAGGGCGATTGCATTGCATACAATAAAGCGACAACTATATGGCTCCAGCCAGTTGTCGATAACTCGGTTACAAAACATGATCATCTCATACAATAAAATTTAGCATCATGTCTTGACCATATCACATCACAACATGCCCTGCAAAAACAAGTTAGACGTCCTCTACTTTGTTTGTTGCAAGTTTTACGTGGCTGCTACGGGCTTAAGCAAGAACCAATCTCACCTACGCATCAAAACCACAACGATAGTTTGTCAAATAGACTCCGTTTTAACCTTCGCAACGACCGGGCGTAGCCATACTTAGTTCAACTAAAGTTGGAGAAACTGACACCCGCCAGCCACCTGTGTGCAAAGCACGGCGGTAGAACCAGTCTCGCGTAAGCGTACGCGTAATGTCGGTCCGGGCCGCTTCATCCAACAATACCACTGAACCAAAGTATGACATGCTGGTAGGCAGTATGACTTATATCGTCCACAACTCACTTGTGTTCTACTCGTGCATATAACATCAAACCATAAAAACCTGGCTCTGATACCACTGTTGGGGAATTTAGTAATTTCAAAAAAAATCCTACGCACACGCAAGATCATGGTGATGGCATAGCAACGAGAGGGGAGAGTGTTGTCCACGTACCCTCGTAGACCGTAAGCGGAAGCGTTATGACAACGCGGTTGATGTAGTCGTACGTCTACACGATCCGACCGACCCAAGCACCGAACGTACGGCACCTCCATGTTCAGCACACGTTCAGCTCGATGACGTTCCCCGGGCTCCAATCCAGCAAAGCGTCGGGGATGAGTTCCGTCAGCACGACGGCGTGGTGACGGTGATGATGTTCTACCGACGCAGGGCTTCGCCTAAACTCCGCGACGATATGACCGAGGTGGAATATGGTGGAGGGGGGCACCGCACACGGCTAAGGAACGATCCGTAGATCAACTTGTGTGTCTCTGGGGTGCCCCCTGCCCCCGTATATAAAGGAGCAAGGGGGGGTGCGGCCGGCCCTAGGGGAGGCGCGCCGGAGGAGTCCTACTCCCACCGGGAGTAGGACTCCCCCGCTTTCCCTAGTTGGACTAGGACTTGGGGGAGGGAAAGAGGAAGGGGGCGCCACCCCCCTCTCCTTGACCTATTCGGACTAGGGGGGAGGGGGCATGCGGCCTGCCCTAGCTGGCCCTCCTCTTCTCCCTTATGGCCCACTAAGGCCCATTAACCCCCGGGAGGGTTCCGGTAACCCCCCGGTGTTCCGGTAAAATCCCGATTTCACCGGGAACCATTCCGAAGTCCAAATATAGGCTTCCAATATATCAATCTTTATGTCTCTACCATTTCGAGACTCCTCGTCATGTCCATGATCATATCCGGGACTCCGAACAAGCTTTGGTACATCAAAACTTATAAACTCATAATAAACTGTCATAGTAACGTTAAGCGTGCGGACCCTACGGGTTCGAGAACTATGTAGACATGACCTAGAACTATTCTCGGTCAATAACCAATAGTGGAACCTGGATGTTCAAATTGGTTCCTACATATTCTACGAAGATCTTTATCGGTCAAACCGCATAACAACATACTTTGTTCCCTTTGTCATCGGTATGTTACTTGCCCGAGATTCGATCGTCGGTATCCAATACCTAGTTCAATCTCGTTACCGGCAAGTCTCTTTACTCGTTCCGTAATACATCATTTCATAACTAACTCATTAGTTACAATGCTTGCAAGGCTTAGGTGATGAATATTACCGAGAAGGCCCAGAGATACCTCTCCGACAGTCGGAGTGACAAAACCTAATCTCGATTCATGCCAACTCAACATGTACCTTTGTAGACACCTGTAGAGCTCCTTTATAATCACCCAGTTACGTTGTGACGTTTGGTAGCACACAAAGTGTTCCTCCAGTAAACGGGAGTTGCACAATCTCATAGTTGTAGGAACTTTGTATAAGTCATGAAGAAAGCAATAGCAATATACTAAACGATCAAGTGCTAAGCTAACGAAATGGGTCAAGTCAATCACATCATTCTCCTAATGATGTGATCTCATTAATCAAATGACAACACATGCCTATGGTTAGGAAACATAACCATCTTTGATCAATGAGCTAGTCAAGTAGAGGCATACTAGTGACACTATGTTTGTTTATGTATTCACACATGTATCATGTTTCCGGTCAATACAACTCTAGCATGAATAATAAACATTTATCATGATATGAGGAAATAAATAATAACTTTATTATTGCCTCTAGGGCATATTTCCTTCACCTTCCCGAGTTCACAAGTGTTCCGTTAAGGAAATGCCACAGCTGGCATCCCCGGAGTCTTGAGGAGGATGATAGTGCGGAAGTTCGTCAACTCATGGGTAAGATAAAGACGCTCGCCCAGTCCGGATTATCAATAGTTGAGGTAATGGCGACTTCCATAGTGCGAGGAGTTCAGCCACTCCAATATCGAGGGCTTCCCATGTGGTACTATAATGGGGAAGATGATGCCTCCCACCGCGGCAGGAAGGGTCCGGACACCCCTGCCGCTCTGGCCAAAATATTGGCCGAACTGTTCAAAGGGGAGGAGGAGGAATTCCTTCATATCAAGCGCAGAGATGGATATTCCATGTACAATCCACCTAGTTGGGGATAATTTAGCACGGATTGCAACATGGAAATACAATCAATTAAAGAGCAACTTTCATAATTAAATTCCTTGAAATCTAATATAGTGGTTTTAGCAACATCTAGGGTTTTGCTTTTTTCAATCCAACTTTTATCAATTTCATCATCAAGATCTAAAAACTCCGAATTTTTAGAACGCCTTCTAGGTAAAGGTGGATCATATTCAGTCTCATCAAGATTCATATTGCAAAACAAAGATTTGATAGGGGACACATCAATAACTTTTAGATCTTCATCTTGATTTTCATAGGAATTGGAAGAACACGCTTTAATAAAGGCATCTTTCGTAGCACGCATCCTAGCGGTTCTTTCCTTGCACTCATCAATGGAAATTCTCATGGCTTTGAGAGACTCATTGACATCATGCTTAGGAGGAATAGATCTAAGCTTTAAAGAATCAACATCAAGAGAAATTCTATCAACGTTCCTAGCCAATTCATCCACTTTAAGCAATTTCTCTTCAAGCAAAGCATTAAAATTCTTTTGTGAATTCATAAACTCTTTAACACTATTCTCAAATTCAGAGGGCATCTTAATAAAATTTCCATAAGAGTTGTTGTAGGAATTTCCATAATTATTAGAAGGATTACTAGGATAAGGCCTAGGATTAAAATTCCCTCTATACGCGTTGTTACCAAAATTATTCCTACCAACAAAATTCACATCCATAGATTCATTATTATTCTCAATCAAAGTAGACAAAGGCATATCATTAGGATCAGAAGAAACACTCTTAGTAGCAAATAATTTCATAAGTTCATCCATC
>NW_021223516.1:0-392 GCF_002162155.2 Triticum dicoccoides
TCTTTATACCAGCCTAAGGCAATTCTCAAGCGATCGTTTGGAGGGGGTCGGTAGAATGGCATGCTTGGATTAAATGGATGATGTGGATTACCTTGTTGAAAACAACACAAGGGATGATTTTAGTAACTGAGGAGAAGCTCAACAGTAGAGAGTGAGTCCACTGTTTGAAAAGTTATAGCATAACCGAGGAAGCTGAGAGCAAACCCAGTTAGTGCTGATGATAACACCTAGCGCTTGCGCGTGCTCTCAAGAACTTGAGCATTTCCATATTCATCAAGGTTTTACCAATATCCGTGTCAAGGACCCTGGCAACACAACATACTACCATGATGGATAGTGATGGACGATACAGATGCATAGGAAGATAACAGCTTCTCAGATTTCACCTTAGC
>NW_021223517.1:0-1829 GCF_002162155.2 Triticum dicoccoides
GTCTTTTTTGCTCGTTCCGTAACACATCATCCCGTGATCAACTCCTTGATCACATTGTGCACATTATGATGATGTCCTACCGAGTGGGCCCAGAGATACCTCTCCATCACACGGAGTGATAAATCCCAGTCTCGATTCGTGCCACCCAACAGACACTTTCGGAGATACCGGTAGTGCACCTTTATAGCCACTTATCAGTGTCAAAACCGGCGGATCTCGGGTAGGGGGTCCCGAACTGTGCGTCTAGGCGGATGGTAACAGGAGACAAGGGACATGATGTTTTTACCCAGGTTCGGGCCCTCTCGATGGAGGTAAAACCCTACCACTGCTTGATTAATATTGATGATATGGGTAGTACAAGAGTAGATCTACCACGAGATCGGAGTGGCTAAACCCTAGAATCTAGCCTATGGTATGATTGTTGTTCGTCCTACGGACTAAAACTCTCCGGTTTATATAGACACCGGAGAGGGCTAGGGTTACACAGAGTCGGTTACAATGGGAGGAGATCTTCATATCGTATCGCCAAGCTTGCCTTCCACGCCAAGGAAAGTCCCATCCGGACACGGGACAGTGTCTTCAATCTTGTATCTTCATAGTCCGGGAGTCTCGCCAAAGGTCTTAGTCCGGCCATCCAGACACCCCCTAATCCAGGACTCCCTCAGTAGCCCCTGAACCAGGCTTCAATGACGACGAGTCCGGTGCGCAAGTTGTCTTCGGCATTGCAAGGCGGGTTCCTCCTCCGAATATTTCATAGAGGATGTTGAACACCAGGGTAGTGTACGGCTCTGAAAAATAAGTTCCACGTTCTACCGTAGAGAGAATAACATTTGTATCAATTGGATCTACTGACGTATGCCGCGGCGTGACATCATGCCACGGCCCGGCTTTTATTCATTTTATTGTTCCACCTTAGCGTGTTTAGCGAGGCAGTTTCCTTGGCACGTCTTGTCAAAGCAAAGATCGTGTCCCCTTATTCCGGGATTCTCATCAATACGGGCGTGGGTAACCCAACCGTGACTTAGGCATGACTCCCTAATTGAAAGCGAGTCTCAAACGGTTACGGGGAGGGATCTTGGTATTCACCTCCTTTATAAAGGAACCAAGGCCCGACCACCTTGTTCTTAAACCAATCAAATCCGCCCCTCGCTTCGAGTTCCAACATCCAAAGCTCTAGTTTTAGGCGCTTCGGACCTTCGAAGATGTCCGGCTCTGACCCTCAAGGCCGGTGGATGCCTTCCTCCATTATGGAAGAAGATGTGCGAAAGTTAAGAGATGCCAGGTATCTAACCGGCGAAATCTCGCATAGACTGCCTACTCAAGGGCAAGCTATTCCCGCCCCCCAGCCTGGTGAAAGCATGGTGTTCGCATCTCATTTGCTTTGGGGACTACTTCCCGATCGATCCCTTTGTGAGGGGGCTTATGTTTTACTATGGGCTGGAGTTCCACGACCTAGCTCCGGAGTCCATCCTCCAGATCTCATCATTCATTGTCATGTGCGAGGCTTTCCTCCATATCACCCCTCACTTCGGATTGTGGCTAAAAACCTTCAAAGTGGAACCGAAAGTGATCGAGGGGCAGCACGCTGAGTGCGGAGGGGCTATAATAAGCAAGATGGACGACGCTCCATGGCCCGAAGGCTCTTTTCAAGAGGATCTCGACTTATGGCAACGGGACTGGTTTTACATCATAGCCCCTAGGGGCACCACATGGGTGGCACCGCCTACTTTTCGCTCAGGTCCCCTACCATGGCTGGCATCATTGGTTAATGAAGGACTTATCTGGGGGGCCGCCAAAAGACGTGCCCTTGCTGCAGGGCCGTACTCGAG
>NW_021223518.1:0-1105 GCF_002162155.2 Triticum dicoccoides
TAATATTGTTAAATTTATGTTTCTTGGAAACTAAGAATAATTAAACAAGGCGGGTGTGCCATGAAACTCGATGTACCTCATATGTTATCCTTCATATGGAAGAAAAAGTATCAGATCAAAAGAGCTAGGGAACTAGTTCCAACTTGTTCACAGTTAGTAGAAGAAAAGAAAAAAGGCACATCTGGTTGGTGGATGTACAAAAGCCTTGTAGTAAATTTGTGGTAAATGGGGGAAAAACTAGTAAAACAATGCATGAAGGAACTAGTAATGTCGTCGTTGAACACAATAAAATGGGTAGGACAAGGTAGTTGCATCTAGTAGGTTGTATTAATGGAGGATGGCTAAGGATGACATGCGGACCCCCGGCTGGATAAAGCAGTAGGATGTGCATGTGAGTATATTCATGCCCATGTAATGGTCCATAAACACTCTTCACCACCTTGTGTCTAGATGTCCGTCACACCTTCATAGGCATTGCATCTCTAGGCAACTAGCCTCCAGCTCCTCAAACTATCTATCTCTAGTTGAAGAGTGTCAAACAAGAGGGAACATGGGAAGAGTGATGAGCTCCCAAACATGGAAGTTACCATTCCGAGGGTGTCTAACGTCATACCAGCTAGTTTGACCCGCATGGGAAGATCATCGATGTTGTTTATTTGAAGATAAAAAATGATCATGGATGTTGTTCTCTCCTTATTTCCGTGCAAGGAAGAACCATTTCGAACAAGTAGGCATGGGATGCACAGGGACAGAAAGATGGACCGTCAAAAAGGCCTATAGTGCTTCTGTAGTGCCGTCCCCGGGGAGATTAATCTTCTCTTCCCGGGGGCGGGACACCCGGTCGATCAAAGATTAAATTGGCTTCATAGATTAGATCACTACCTTAGTTTATATCAATGTAAATTTCATAAATTTCTTAGATTGAATCCTTTGTAGCTACCAAATAAATTATAGTTGAGCAATTGATAAAAAATTGAATAGTTATGACGATATCCACACAATGATTATTATATAGGCATCACGTCAAAGATTAGTAGACCGACTCGTGCTTACATCTACTACTATTACTCCACACATCGACCGCTATCCAGCATAAATCTACACT
>NW_021223519.1:0-507 GCF_002162155.2 Triticum dicoccoides
CGTGCTCGGTTTCGAGCCTTGCTGTCTGCAGTGACGGCGGCGACATCGCCGGCGGCGGGGAGCGCTCGGCTCCGGTGGTTGATGCGGCTGGGGGGCGAATTAGGCAACGAGGCATGGGGGAAACGATGCAGCGGCTCACCGCGGTTCTTCTGGTGCTGCTGGCGAGGAAGGGGAGGCACGGGGTCCGGCGAATCGACGGCGGGGATCACCGGCACCCGAGGTCGGAAACGGCGGCGTGGGAGATGCAGCAGAGCTTCTGGCGCCGCGTGACTCGATGGAGAGGACGACGACGTCGTGGCGGAGCTCGGGATCACGTCGGAGAGGTGGGGCAGTGGCTGTGGGTGCGGGGTTACGGCAGCGCGTCCATGGAGGCTTCGGCCATGGCGGGGAACGGGCGAGGAGAGGCGTAGGGGGGGCGAATGGGGTGTCGGCGAGGTCGGGGCGACGACCAGGAGACGATCCACGCGGCGCAACGGCGACCAGGGCGATGCAGAGAGGCTGGGTGGT
>NW_021223520.1:0-7729 GCF_002162155.2 Triticum dicoccoides
TATCGCCTATTCTCGTCTATACTGCTTGCATTAGAGTAGTGTCGCATGTTACTACTTTCCGTTTATCCTATCCTGATGCATAGCCTGTCCTTGTTACTACTGTTGTTACCTTTACCTGCAATCCTACATGCTTAGTATAGGATGCTAGTTTTCCATCAGTGGCCCTACATTCTTGTCCGTCTCCTGTGCTATACTATCGGGCCGTGATCACTCGGGAGGTGATCACGGGTATATACTATACTTTATACATGATACATGTGGTGACTAAAGTCGGGTCGGCTCAAGGAGTACCCGCGAGTGATTCACGGATTGGGGGCTGAAAGGACCTTTGTCCCGACGGCCCTCTGGGTGGATCTTTGTGGCGGAGCGACAGGGCAGGTTGAGACTACCCAAGTGAGAGGTGGGCCTGGGCCTGGTCGGCGTTCGCGGTTACTTAAAATAACACGCTTAACGAGTTCTTGGTATTTGATCTGAGTCTGGCCATTTGGTCTATACGCACTAACCAACTACGTGGGAAAGTTATGGGCACTCGACGTCGTGGTATCTGCCGAAGCCTTCATGACGTCAGCGACTGAGCGGCGCGCGCCGGATTGGACTGGAACGCCTGCTAGGCTAGGTCTGCTTCCGGCCGCCCATGCAACGTGCAGGTGTGCTAAGGGCGATGGGCCCAGACCCCTGGGCGCTTAGGTTTAGACCAGCGTGCTGACCTCTCTGTTGGTCTAGGTGGGGCTGCGACATGTTGATCTTCCGCGGCCGGGCATGACCCCGGAAAGTGTGTCCGGCCAAATGGGATCAAGCGTGTTGGGTTATGTGGTGCACCCCTGCAGGGAAGTTAATCTATTCGAATAGCCGTGATCTTCGGTAACAAGATGACTTGGAGTTGTACCTTGACCTTATGACAACTAGAACCCGATACTTAATAAAACACACCCTTCCAAGTGCCAGATACAACCCGGTGATCGCTCTCTAACAGGGCAACAAGGAGGGGATTGCCGGGTAGGATTATGCTATGCGATGCTACTTGGAGGACTTCAGTCTACTCTCTTCTACATGTTGCAAGACGGAGGCTGCCAGAAGCATAGTCTTCGACATGATTAGCTATCCCCCTCTTATTCTGGCATTCTGCAGTTCAGTCCATTGATATGGACCTTTACACATATATCCATGCATATGTAGTGTAGCTCCTTGCTTGCGAGTACTTTGGATGAGTACTCACGGTTGCCTTGTTCCCCCTTTTTCCCATTTCTCTACCCGATTGTTGCGACCAGACGATGGAGCCCAGGATCCAGACACCACCTTCGACGACGACTCCTACTACACTGAAGGTGCCTACTACAACGTGAAGGCCGTTGACGACGACCAGGAGTAGTTAGGAGGATCCCAGGCAGGAGGCATGCGCCTCTTTCGATCTGTATCTCAGTTTGTGCTAGACTTCTTAAGGCAAACTTGTTTAACTTATGTCTGTACTCAGATATTGTTGCTTCCGCTGACTCGTCTATGATCGAGCACTTGTATTCGAGCCCTCGAGGCCCCTGGCTTGTATTATGATGCGTGTATGACTTATTTATGTTTTTAGAGTTGTGTTGTGATATCTTCCCGTGAGTCCCTGATCTTGATCGTACACGTTTGCGTGCATGATTAGTGTACGATCAAATCGGGGGCGTCACAATCACGCGTCCAGTAGGTAAGTCGAGGCAATGAGAGCCTTTATGATCGTCAGAAAATCACAAGAAGACGCACTGCCAGGATCGAGGTGCTAGTTTGTGTGCTGATGTAGCAGAAATATTGGCAAAGCATAAACAACCAAAAATAGGAAGTTCGTCATATGGAGGAGAGGCAAGAAACAGAGAATCATAGGGGGAGAATCTAGGAGAAGTTTTTGTAGGACGGATGTTGAGAAGATAAGTGGCATGGTGCAAAACTTCCACCTAATATTGCGGTGGCATGGAAGCTTGTATGAGGAGAGTTCGGTTGATGTCATTGATGGTTCGAAGAGAGCCTTCCACTTTTCCGTTTTGTGGTGACGTGTAGGGGCAGGAAAACCGAAGAAGCATACCATGTGTGAGGAAAAAGTCACGGTTGCGAGCATTGTCAAATTCACGGCCATTATCATAATGCAAGAAGCGAATTGAAAGAAAGAAGTGAGTAGATACATAACGCAGAAATTTAACAAAGATACTATGAACATCGGACTTCGAGCGGATAGGAAAGCTCCCTTTATAATGTGAATAATCATCTCAGAGAACAAGGTAGTACTTAAAACCAGAAACACTAGGAAGAGGTGACGTCCATAAGTCATGATGCAACAATTCAAAATGGAAAGTACTATGAGTGGTAGATGTGCCAAAGGGCAGCTTAACATGTTTGCCCATTTGACATGCTGGACAAAGAGAAGAATCATGTGGGTCGCGGATGTGCGGAATCTGAAACTCTTGAAGAAGCGTAGTCGTGGTTGCACTGTTGGGGTGACCAAGGCGGCCGTGCCAAAGGGCGACAGAGGCGATCAGGGCATGGAGAATGGGATTCGTAGCGCCATTGAGGGTGTAGAGATCGTCGGAGCTATTGAACCGAGCTATCACCTCCCTGCTGTGTAGGTACTTCATAGACAACCCAAAAGGATCAAATTCCATGGAAACTTGATTATCAATAGTAAAATGACAATCAGAAAGAAGATTTTTAATTAGAGCGGGGGCTACCAAAACATCACGAAGAAGTAGAGGCGATCGAGAGGAGGGAATAGTGGCGTGACCAACACAAGAAATGGGGACAGAGGAACCGTCGCCAATGGTGATGGAGGGAAATAAAATGGAAGGGCGGAGGGAGGACATCGTACAACTAGATGCAAACGTGTGTAAAGATGCACCAGAATCGAATATCCATTCGGTACATGGCCTTGATTGGTAAGAGAGTTCATAGAGACGATGAATGCAGCCTGGTCCCATGTTGGCGGCGGCGTAGTCGATGCTGTTAGAGTTGTGTCGAATATTATTGTAAAAGATAGGTTACAGTTGAACCTGGTTTTGGACTGTATGTAGACAGGGTAGGAGTTGTGTCCTTATAGAACACTTGTATCCTAGACCTCTCATATATATCGGGGGTAGACACACGATATAACCTATGCCAACATAATAGCACAGAAACGCATGGGAAGCCGGCGGCATGTGCCGGCGTTCAGGGTGACCAGGTGCGGTATTGTAGCGGTATCATGGGGAGGAGCGCCCATAGTCAGGCCCCGGGGATGTAGCCATATCGGTGAATCTCGTTAACAAATCTCTATGTCGTGCTTCTGTTATTGCTTGGCCATCGGATGATCGACGGTGGCTTCGAATATATTCTAACAAGTGGTATTACGAGCTTAGGTTGTTCGGAGGTCACGAGTCTGATCTAGAGGAAGGTCGAAGGTGATTCTAGTTGTGAGTTGTGTGAACAGCAAAAGCAGCGGAATTGACCGCTCGGTGTTTGATACCAGATTGGTCAAGTAGACAGCCAGACAGTCAAGAAGAGTCGTTGCTGATTCATTGGAGGACTGAGGTGTGGTCAACAAAATCAATCGGATGCAATCAAGAACGGTGTTTTTCTACGGGATTGAAACAATCGCAACAGTTGACATGGCAAAATGCAGCAGCAGGAGTCCTTGGCGAAAGCGGCCCAAGCGGTAGGCCCGCTAGGCGCATGTGGCTGGCTGGCTCAAGGCAGGCCGTAGCAAGTGTTGGTTTTTAGGCTGTGATCTAGTATCTCTCTGAATCTTTTCTCTCTGAATGACACAACACACGCACACGAGGTGGAAGGGAACAGAGAGCAGGAACGCAGCCACAGAGAAAGAGCTTTTGCGACGCGTAAAAACTTGTGTCATTTTTTGTCTTTCCTTTTATTCAGTTGCTAACAGAAAACTGAAAGCTCGCCACGATCCAACAATCGCGCGTGCCATCCCACGAGCCTGAATCGTGCCGAGTCATAAGCTACTAGCTAAGCCTATCAACTAGGAACCAAAAAAAACTAACCACCGCAACATGAATTCAGCACGTTTCTGGTGAGAGACGATCAGCATGCAAACATCCATCGTGCATATGACCATCCTTATGTGAATCAAGGAAATAAAGCAAAAAATCAAGTGCAGATACACTGAGCTTAATATCAACAATCACCTCCTTAACCTTGTAGTATCTGCTCAAGTGTGCGCATCCCAATTCTGTCTCTGAGCTCCAGAAACTTCAGCTTTCCAAGTGGCTTCGTCAGCACATCAGCTAGCTGATCAACTGTGCGCACATATTCAACTGCTATGGTTCCATTCTCGACGCATTCACGAACATAATGGTACTTAATATCAATATGTTTGATTCTTTCGTGGTGCACCTGGTTTTTGCTTAATGCAATAGCCGACTGGTTGTCCACCTTCACCGTCACCTGATCCGCCTCATCTCCTGTCAGACTTGCAAGCAATCTACTCAGCCACACTGCCTGACAGGCGCCCGAAGCAGCAGCAACATACTCTGTTTCACAAGAAGATATCGCAACTACTTTTCTGCTTCTGTGATGTCCAACTCACAGGGCTCGAGTTGAGGTAGAATAATACTCCAGAGGTGCTCTTTCGATCGTCCACATCACCACCATGATCACTATTACTGTATCCACACAGCTGCATGGTCATTCCCTCTTCTCTTCCATAGAAACAACCAAGGTTCAAAGTACCTTTTATGTACCGCAGGATGTGCTTAACAGCAGCCAAATGATCTACAGCAGGCTTCTCCATATACCTGCCAACTATGCCCACTGCATAAGTTATATCAGGACGAGTATGTGTCAGGTACCTCAGGCTCCCAATAATACTGCGATACATTGTTGGATCAACTGGCTTGCAGGTGCTGGACTTGCTCAAGTGCAGGCGGGCTTCCATGGGGGTTTGAGCAGAGTAACATTCAATCATCCCACTTTTCTCTAAGATCTTGCCCGCATAACTGGATTGATTCAGAAAAATTCCATTTGGTAGTTGCTTCACTTCTATGCCAAGATAATAACTCAGGAGCCCCAAGTCACTCATACTGAACATGTTCTTCATTTGCTCCTTAAATTTTTCTATTTTAGTTGAGCTTGGTCCTGTGATTATAAGATCATCCACATATACTCCAACTGCAAGTTTTTCTCTTCTGTACATTGCATGCTCAAGTGGACATTTCTCAAATCCCAAATCAATCAAAGTTTTGTCCAGTTTCTCATTCCATGCTCTAGGCGCTTGCTTTAAGCCATAGAGGGCTTCGTGCAGCTTCAGAACCTTTTGCTCTTGCCCTTTGCTCTCAAATCCAAGGGGTTGAGCGACGTACACCTCCTCTTTCAGTTCACCATTCAGAAACGCGGTCTTAACATCCATATGATGTATTTCCCATTTCTGTTGTGCTGCAACTGCGATGAGAAGCCGGATTGACTCGAGTCATGCAACAGGGGCAAACACCTTCTCATAATCTACACCGTGACGCTGAACATAGCCCTTTGCAACCAGTCTTGCTTTATGTTTGATGACCTTGCCATCGGGATCTTTCTTTAGTTTGTAAATCCATTTCAAACCAATTGATTTCTGTCCCTTTGGCAAGTCAGTGAGTTCCCAGGTTTCATTGCTCTCGATTGACCTGAGTTCTGAGTCCATGGCTTCTCTCCATGCCTCTTCCTTTCTTGCCTCTAATACAGATTTAGGTTCTTCTATACCAAGAAGGCATGTGTCCGGCACAGCTGCAAATGGTGCTTCTTCGATGACTTCTTCCATGAGGCGATACCTGCGTGGTCCCTCGGTGCTCGTCGGCGTCGAGGCACCGGTCGGAGGTGACACAAACCGAGGTCCAGTAGGTGCTTCATTTCTAGCTGGGGTAACAAAGTCCTCTGGTCTGAGCCCTGCTGCTATTTCTTCATCTGTCAGCTTGTTCTCCATCAGACTTGTTCTTGTCGGATGGTGAACAGTATGCTTTGGCTGGGCTACATGACAAGCATCATCAAGGTGTACATTATACTGTACTGAGAAAGTCTCCGAGGTCCCCTCAGCATCGTCGGTGGTCCATTCCCAGCGTCTGTCCTCCTCGAACACAACATCTCGAGACACACACAGCTTCTTCATGTGTGGGTCGAACAGTCTGTATGCTTTACTATTTGGTTCATACCCAATCAACACCATTTCAGTACTCCGGTCGGCCAACTTTGGGAGGTGCCGTCCAACTTTCTTCACATGCCCTATACACCCAAAAGTACGAAGGTGCTCGACATTAGGCTTTCGTTTGTACAGGGCCTCATAAGGTGTCATCCCGTGCACGCTTTTTGTTGGTGCACAATTCATTAGATAGACTGTGGTAGCTATTGCCTCACCCCAAAATTGTCCAGGCATTCCCTTGGCTTTCAGAAGGCTTCGAGCTATTCCAACAACAGTCTGATTTCTTCTCTCAACAACGTTGTTCTGTTGTGGAGAGTATGGTGCCGTCAAGTAGTGCTTGATCCCAAGGCCTTCATAGAATTGAGCAAAATTCTTTTACATGAATTCCCCTCCACGATCTGTCCTGAGTGCCATCACCTTCAGATTAAGTTCAACCTCTACTGTTGCCCTTATCTTCTTAACTGCCTCAAGTGCTTCATCTTTGCTTCTGATCAGCACAACCCACATGTACCTTGTGTGGTCATCAACTAGCAACAGAAAATAATTCTTCCCGGCAAAGGTTGGAGGGGACATAGAACCACAAAGGTCCCCGTGCATCAATTGAAGTGCTCGATCTGCTCAGTATGAGGCTTCAGCAGGGAATGGAGCTCTTCTTTGTTTGCCAACCAAGCAGCTCTCACACAAACGATCAATCTGATCAATCATTGGTAAGCCACGCACCATGGCCTCCTTTGCTAGCAGTCTCAAAGCATGAAAGCTTATATGCCCATAGCGTGCATGCCACAACCAGGGAACCTCTCGAGTCTTGGACAATAGACAAACTGGGTCAAACTGCTCAATATTCAGTATGTACAGCCTGTTTGGTGTTCTTCTAACTTTTGCAAGGACATTTCTCTCTTTATCCAGCACAGTCATCAAACCTTCATCGACAGAGTACTTGCAACCAAATTCATCCAGCTGCCCTAGACTGATTATATTACTTTTCAGCTTCGGGATGAAATAAACTTCAGTTAACAGCCGGTGCTCGCCGTTGTGTGCAACAAAGAGAACTGAGCCGCGTCCCTCAATGCCCACAACTGATCCATCTCCGAATCAAACTGAACCGGTGATCTTTTGGTCCAGCTCGGCGAACTTGTCCAGACAGCCTATCATGTGGTTGCTTGCTTCAGTGTCAACATACCAAGACTTGTCTGATGACCCTGCCAGTTTCGGCATAACTTTTTCTTCGTGCAACATGACCTTGTCTCCTGTGATTTCGGTGTTCTCAACAAGCTCACACACCTCGGTCATGAGCAAGGCTGGATCTTCATCAGTTTGCTTCTGCGCCAGGTTTGCACGCTCACGCTTCGGCTCCGGACAGTCCGAGGCAAAGTGTCCATTCACATCACAGTTAAAACATTTTACTTTTGAGATGTCAAACTTACGATGCTTTTTCTGCTTGCCCTTTCCATTGTTCTGACCGCGATCACCACGGCCTTTGTCCTGCCCGCCGCCTTGCCCACCGCTCTGGCCGCCTCCTTTCTTTGCACCAGAGCTGGAGGCCCCGTTGTTGTCGACGAACTTCTTCCCCTTCATATGGGTTTCCAGCGCGCGGGTCAC
>NW_021223521.1:0-5451 GCF_002162155.2 Triticum dicoccoides
ACCCAAAGTATTCCTACGGTATCCGGGAGTTGCACAATCTCATGGTCTAAGGAAATGATACTTGACATTAGAAAAGCTTTAGCATACGAACTACACGATCTAGTGCTATGCTTAGGATTGGGTCTTGTCCATCACATCATTCTCCTAATGATGTGATCCCGTTATCAACGACATCCAATGTCCATGGTCAGGAAACCGTAACCATCTATTGATCAACGAGCTAGTCAACTAGAGGCTTACTAGGGACATGGTGTTGTCTATGTATCCACATATGTATCTGAGTTTCCTATCAATACAATTCTAGCATGGATAACAAACGATTATGATGAACAAGGAAATATAATAATAACCAATTTATTATTGCCTCTAGGGCATATTTCCAACACATCACACGGTTGAGAATGTGCCAGACCATCAAGCAGTTTGTGCCTTCAAGGAAGGCGTTAAATACAGATAATTGAATCTGAAGTTCGGTCGAACCGGAGAGATGTCTCTGAATCGGATGATGGAGATTGCCACCAAATACGCTAATGGTGAAGACGAAGATCGACTCCGGAGTGTCAAGTACAAGGCAGTCGTCCAAGAAACCGGAGGGAACTCCAGTCGGAAGCAAAAGCGGAAGGCCGAACCAGCCGCCCCTGGAGAGGCCCTGGCCGTGGCCCAGGGAAACTTCAAAGGAAAATCCAAGGGCCCCTGGAAGCCCAAGAAAGTCAAGGATCAGGATGGGAATGATGTTTTGGATCTGCCATGTCACATCCACACCAAGAAAGATGAAGAGAGTAATTTCATTTACCCAAAACATACCACTCGACAATGCTGGCTCCTAATCCAGCAGTTTCAAGGCAAGCAGTCCAAGGACAAGGAAAAAGAGTCGGACAGAGTTGAGGACAAGGAAGACAGTGACAATGGATACCCCCAAGTCAATTCCACCCTGATGATTTTTGCCGATGTCGAAAGCAAAAGTCGACTGAAAGTCATTAACCGCGAGGTAAACATGGTTGCCCCGGCAACACCCAGTTACCTGAAGTGGTCTCAGACTGCCATCACGTTCGACCAGTCTGATCACCCGACGCACATTGCCACCCCTGGGAGGCAAGCTTTGGTGGTCGACCCAATTGTCGAAGGCACTCGACTGACCAAAGTCCTGATGGATGGTGGCAGTGGCCTGAACATACTGTATGCTGAGACATTGAAAGGAATGGGCATTCCGATGTCCAGGCTCAGTACCAGTAACATGAGCTTCCACGGAGTCATTCCTGGGAAGAAAGCACAATCACTCGGCCAGATTGCTCTTGATGTGGTTTTCGGTGATTCAAAGAATTACCGCAAGGAAAAGTTGACATTAGAGGTTGTGGACTTCCAAAGTGCTTATCATGCCATTTTGGGCAGGCCAGCTTACGCACGCTTCATGGCCCGACCATGTTACATGTATCTCAAACTGAAGATGCCTGGCCCCAAAGGTGTGATCACTGTTACGGGCAATCAGAAGAAGGCGGAAGAGTGTTTTCAGAAAGGCTCAAAGATTGCAGATGCTCAGATGGCAGTGGTCGAGCTGCAAGAGTACCAAAAGACTGCCGATCCGAGCGAATTGCTACGGGCCAAGAAGCCTGGTTCAGAATCAGCTTTTCAGTCGTCTGGCGAAACAAAGACAGTCCACATTCACCTGACCGACCCCGATGCTACCCCGACTCACATCTCAACGACGCTCGACTCCAAATAGGAAGAAGCGCTCGTCCAGCTCCTCCGTGAGAACTGGGACATCTTCGCATGGAAACCTCTGACATGCCTGGAGTTCCCAGGGGGCTGGCCGAGCACCATCTACGAGTCGACCCAAAATTCAAGCCTGTGAAGGAACATCTTCGACGGTCCGCCGTCCAGAAGAAGCAAGCCATTGGCGAGGAGGTCGCTCGGCTCTTAGCAACAGAGTTCATCCGAGAGATTTACCACTCCGAGTGGCTCGCCAATGTCGTCATGGTCCCCAAGAAGGACAAGTCACTTCACATGTGCATTGATTTCAAACATATCAATCGGGCCTGCCCGAAAGATCATTTTCCTCTCCCTCGCATCGACCAAATAGTCGACTCGACTGCGGGGTGCGAGAGATTGTCTTTTCTAGATGCTTATTCCGGGTACCATCAGATCCGTCTGTATGGACCCGACGAGATCAAAACAGCTTTCATCACTCCATTCGGATGCTTCTGTTATGTCACCATGCCGTTCGGCCTCAAGAACGCCGGAGCCACGTTCATGAGAATGATTCAGAAGTGTTTACTCACTCAAATCAGTCGGAATGTGGAGGCATACATGGATGATATTGTGGTCAAGTCACGCGAAGGTTCCGACCTGCGAGCTGACCTTGCTGAAACCTTTGCCAACCTCAGGAGGTATGATATCAAGCTCAATCCATCAAAGTGCACATTCGTAGTTCCAGGTGGAAAGTTACTCGGTTTTCTCGTTTCCAAACGGGGGATCGATGCCAATCCTGAAAAAGTTGGCACCATACTCCGGATGAAGCGTCCCGTTCGCGTGCACGATGTCCAAAAGCTTACAGGCTGCTTGGCCGCCCTAAGTCGATTCATTTCTCGTCTCGGTGAAAAGGCGTTGCCTCTTTACCGACTGATGAAGAAGTCTGACAAGTTTGAGTGGACTCCAGAAGCTGATGCAGCGTTTGCAGAGCTCAAAGCTCTGCTCTCCACCCAGCCGGTGCTTGCTGCCCCAATCAGCAAAGAGCCTCTGCTGCTTTACATTGCAGCCACAGGGCAAGTTGTCAGCATAGTACTTACGGTCGAGCGGGAAGAAGAAGGAAAGGCCTTCAGAGTTCAGCACCCAGTCTATTATGTGTCTGAAGTTTTGACACCTTCAAAACAAAGATACCCTCACTATCAGAAGCTTGTGTATGGGATTTATATGACCACGAAGAAGGTTGCGCATTACTTCTCTGACCACTCCATTACAGTCGTTAGCGACGCCCTGCTGTCAGAGATTCTGCATAACAGAAATGCAACTGGTCGAGTGGCCAAGTGGGCGATTGAACTCCTTCCCTTAGATATCAAGTTTGAGGCAAAGAAGGCTATCAAGTCCCAAGCGATCGCAGATTTCATCGCCGAGTGGATTGAGCAGCAACTTCCGACTCAAGTTCACTCGGAGCACTGGACCATGTTCTTCGATGGATCTAAGATGCTGAATGGTTCCGGTGCTGGGGTAGTATTAGTCTCCCCCCGAGGAGATAAGCTCAGATACGTTCTCCAGATTCATTTCGATTCCTCCAATAATGAAGCAGAGTATGAAGCACTTTTATATGGGTTGCGCATGGCCATTTCACTCGGCGTCCGTCGCCTCATGGTCTATGGCGACTTAGATTTGGTGGTTAATCAGGTGATGAAGGAGTGGTTCGTCAGAAGTCCGGCTATGACTGGTTATTGCAATGCAGTGAGAAAGCTAGAAAAGAAATTCGAGGGGTTAGAGCTTCATCACATCCCCCGACTGAAAAATCAGGCAGCTGACGATTTGGCAAAGATAGGCTCCAAGGGAGAAGCCATTCCCAGCAACGTGTTCCTGGAACACATTCACTCGCCGTTAGTCCAGGAAGATCCTTTTACAGAGGAAGCCTCGCAGCCGAAAAGTGCCACAGATCCGACTGAAGTTGAAGTTCCTGCTATGGTCGACCTAATCATGGAAATCTTGGCAATCACTCCCGACTGGACGATACCGTACATCGCGTATATCCTAAGGAAAGAACTCCCAGAGGACGAGGAAGAGGCTCGACAAATCGTCCGCCGATCCAAGGCCTTCACAGTCATAAAGGGACAATTGTATAGAGAAAGCGCGACTGGGATCGGTCAGAAGTGCATAACACCAGAAGAGGGTCGGATAATCCTTGATGATATCCACTCGGGGACCTGTGGTCACCATGCGTCCTCTCGGACCATTGTGGCTAAAGCATACCGAGCGGGATTTTACTGGCCAAGAGCAAATGAGATGGCAAAAGAGATAGTCGACAAGTGTGAAGGGTGCCAATTCTACTCCCACATGTCACATAAACCTGCATCAGCCCTGAAGACCATTCCACTTGTCTGGCCCTTTGCTATCTGGGGACTAGACATGGTTGGTCCACTGAGAACAGGCAGGAGCGGTTTCACTCATGTGCTTGTGGCAGTCGACAAGTTTACCAGATGGATTGAAGCTAAGCCCATCAAGAATCTTGACGCTTGCACTGCTATCAGTTTCGTCAGAGGACTAACGTTCAGATATGGAGTCCGACATAGCATCATCACTGACAATGGGTCAAACTTCGATTCGGACCAGTTTAGAGTTTTTTGCGCCTCTCAAGGCACACGAGTCGACTACGCATCGGTCGCCCATCCCCAGTCGAATGGACAAGCCGAGAGAGCAAATGGTCTGATTCTCAAAGGACTAAAGCCACGACTAATGCGTGATCTCAAGCATGCAGCAGGCGCTTGGGTCGACGAACTTCCGTCAGTTCTGTGGGGATTGAGGACCACCCCTAACCGGTCGACTGGAAGAACTCCATTCTTTTTGGTCTATGGAGCCGAAGCAGTTCTACTGACTGATCTTCTTCACAACACACCCCGAGTCGAACTCTACACTGAAGATGAAGCAGAACAAGCCCGGCAAGATGCAGTCGACCTCCTAGAAGAAGAGAGGGAGATGGCCATGATCAGATCGACCATTTATCAACAAGACTTGCGTCGATTCCATGCCCGGCATGTGAAGAGTCGAGCCTTCCAAGAAGGAGATTTGGTCCTCTGAGTGGATCAACAGAAACCACACAAGCTTGCTCCTACTTGGGAAGGCCCCTTCATCGTCACCAGGGTCCTCCACAACGGAGCGTATCACCTCTACAATGTTGATCGCCAGATCGACGAGCCGCGAGCTTGGAACGCGGAGCTGCTCCGCCACTTTTACACTTAAGTTCCTTCCTCTAAAGATGTAATAAGAGAAACTTCTGCAGTTCATTTTTATCAAAGACAAGAGTGTTCCAATAATTGTTGTCACTTTTGTTTGCATAAGAAATCCCCCAGTGGGTGACTTAGCCGCGAATCCGTTTCGCCTAAGTTTGAAAAATCCTACCGAGTGGAGAGCCAGACTCCCACTCGGAGGCTTAGCTGCAGCCCAGTGCTTGCCTAAGTGTCAAAAAATCCTACCGAGTGGAGAGCAATCCTCCCACTCGGGGGCTTAGCTGCAGTCCAGTACTCGCCTAAGTTCTCCCACTTAGAGACTTAGCTGCAGTCAGGCACTCGCCTAAGTATTAAAAAATCCTACCGAGTGGAGAGCAAACCTCCCACTCGGAGGCTTAGCTGCAGTCCAGCACTCGCCTAAGTTCTCCCACTAAGAGACTTAGCTGCAGTCAGGCACTCGCCTAAGTTTGAAAAAATCCTACCGAGTGGAGAGCAAACCTCCCACTCGGAGGCTTAGCTGCAGTCCAGCACT
>NW_021223522.1:0-396 GCF_002162155.2 Triticum dicoccoides
GCGGTTGGGGCGTAATATAACTCGATTGCTTTTTCAATGGACTTGATAGCCTCCATCCGGTCCTGAGCTGCGCTGAAACACGGAGTTGTGCAAGACACGGAAACCGCTCCTCGGCGAAAATTTTACTCCAGCTCGGATTACACTTCTCGCAGCACGCACGAACACTTGAACACGGACGGGAGACGGACAGCAACGAGTCCAAATGCGAATCCAAATGGGAATCCGAGTTCATTCTGCACACGGATGACTAGTACATATATTTACACCCCAGGAGGAATCAAGCACTGAATCTACAGACGCGACGATCGGCATTGCACCCGCGACGGCGATGGCGCGATCTTGCTCGACGTCAACATCGGCTTCCGGCACGGCCGGCGGCGACGGCGAACCCCGTCC
>NW_021223523.1:0-2399 GCF_002162155.2 Triticum dicoccoides
GCACCTGGCCTGTGACTCTATGTTTGTATAACCTTCCTCCTTGGTTGTGCATGAAGCGGAAGTTCATTATGATGCCAGTGCTCATCCAAGGCCCTAAGCAACCCGGCAACGACATTGATGTGTACCTAAGGCCATTAGTTGAAGAACTCTTACAACTGTGGAATGGAACAGGTGTACGTGCGTGGGATGAGCACATGGGGGAAGAATTTGACCTAAAGGCGTTGCTGTTCGTGACCATCAATGATTGGCCTGCTCTCAGTAACCTTTCAGGACAGACAAACAAGGGATACCGCGGATGCACGCACTGTTTGGATGATACCGACAGTATATATTTGAATAGTTGTAAGAAGAATGTGTACCTGGGACATCGTCGATTTCTTCCGAGCAGGCATCCCGTAAGAAAGAAAGGCAAGCATTTCAAAGGTGAGGCGGATCACTGGATGAAGCCTCGCCACCGTACTGGTGCTGATGTACATGATATGGTCAAGGATTTGAAGGTGATATTTGGAAAGGGTCCTGGCGGACAACCTGTTCCGAAGGACGCGGACGGACGCGCACCAATGTGGAAGAAGAAATCTATATTTTGGGACCTGCCATATTGGAAAGACCTAGAGGTCCGCTCCACAATCGACGTGATGCACGTGACGAAGAATCTTTGCGTGACCCTGCTTGGCTTCTTGGGCGTGTATGGGAAGACAAAAGATACACCTGAGGCACGGGAGGACCAGCAACGTATGCACGGAGAAGACGGCATACATCAGGGTCATCCAAGCTACGCTCTTACCAAAGAAGAGAAGGAAATCTTCTTTGAATGCCTGCTCAGTATTAAGGTACCGTCTGGCTTCTCGTCGAATATAAAGGGAATAATAAACATGGTAGAGAAAAAGTTCCAGAACCTAAAGTCTCATGACTGCCACGTGATTATGACGCAACTGCTTCCGGTTGCATTGAGGGGGCTTCTACCGGAAAACGTTTGATTAGCCATTGTGAAGCTATGTGCATTTCTCAATGCAATCTCTCAGAAGGTAATCGATCCAGAAATCATACCAAGGTTACAGAATGATTTGGTGCAATGTCTTGTCAGTTTCGAGTTGGTGTTCCCACCATCCTTCTTCAACATCATGACGCACGTCCTAGTTGACCTATGCGAAGATATTAACATTTTGGGTCCTGTATTTCTACACAATATGTTCCCCTTTGAGAGGTTCATGGGAGTCTTAAAGAAATATGTTCATAACCGTGCTAGGCCAGAAGGAAGCATCTCCAAGGGCCATCAAAATGAGGAGGTCATTGAGTTTTGTATTGACTTTATTCCTGACCTTAAGCCGATTGGTGTTCCTGAATCGCGGCATAAGGGCAGACTGGATGGAAAAGGCACGCTAGGATGGGAACAAATAATATGTATGGACGGACATTCTCTCACTGAAGCACACTACACAGTTCTACAGAATTCCACCTTGGTGGCTCCGTATATGGATGAACACAAGAATTTGCTACGCTCCAAACACCCGGAGCGGTCTGATGACTGGATTACACGTGAACAAACCAGGAGTTTCGCCAACTGGTTGCAGACACGTACCATGCATGACACCTCTATTGAAGATGACCTGTACTTGCTGTCCCAATTACCATCTTCGAATATAATGACTTTCAAAGGGTACGAGATAAATGGTAATACATTTTACACGATCACCCAAGATAAGAAGAGCACCGACCAAAACAGTGGTGTCCGCTTTGATGCAGAAACCAAGACGGGAAAGGAAACATATTATGATTATATACAGGACATATGAGAACTTGACTATCGACGTGGTTTAAAGGTCCCTTTATTTTGGTGCAAATGGGTCAATATGACACGAGGCGGGGTAACGGAAGACCCGTAGTACGGAATGACAACAGTGGATCTCAACAATCTTGCGTATGCAGACGAACCATTCGTCCTAGCCAATGATGTGGCACAGGTTTTCTATGTGAAGGACATGTCTACCAAGCCAAGAAAAAGAAAAGATAAGGAAGCGAATGCATCGTACGATGGGCCAAAGCGGCACATAGTTCTTTCTGGGAAGAGAAACATCGTGGGAGTGGATGACAAGACAGACAAGTCAGAAGATTATGAAAAGTTTGGTGAAATTGCTCCATTCACAGTGAATATTGACCCGAGCATCCCGTTAAATGATGAAGATTTTCCATGGTTACGGCGCAAAGGGACACACGCGAAGAAAAAGTTTCACACCCAAAGATCTGGGATGTGATCGGCTTCACTATCATCACTTTCTTCTGTGTTTCACACCCAGGAGGGAATGTCTATAATAGTTAGGGTAGTTATGTGTTTTGGCATTTGAAACGCGAAGAAATTTGATGTGCAAACAAATTCTTTTCATGCATTTACTGATTTTTTT
>NW_021223524.1:0-2422 GCF_002162155.2 Triticum dicoccoides
TCTCACACACCACCAAGGGAAGACAATAAGAGTATCAGCCAAGGAAGGAAAAAGACCCCGGCAACCGAGATTAAATAAGGTGGACATTTCTGAGCTAAACAAGGTTCCAGTAGTGTGTGAATTTCCAGATGTATTCCCTGAAGAGCTGCCAGGCATGCCACCAGATCGAGAAATAGAATTCCGCATTGAGCTAGCACCAGGAACCACCCCCATATACAAGAAACCATACAGAATGGCACCATCCGAGTTGATCGAATTGAAGAAGCAAATAAAGGAATTACTGGATAAAGGATACATTCGGGCCAGCTCCTCACCTTGGGGATCACCAATTTTATTTGCCAAGAAGAAGGATGGAACGTTGAGATTGTGTATCGACTATCGAGCACTTAACATGGTCACAGTCAAAAACAAATACCCGATGCCAAGGATAAACGATTTGTTTGATCAACTTGCTCAGGCCAAGGTATTCTCAAAAATTGACTTAAGGTCAGGATACCATCAATTGAAGGTACGAACGGCAGATATCCCCAAAACAGCCTTCACCTCCAGATATGGACTGTACGAGTTCACAGTGATGCCATTTGGATTAACTAACGCCCCGGCATATTTTGTTCACCTCATGAACAAAGTATTTATGAAGTTTATGGACAAATTCGTCGTAGTATTCATCGACGATATTTTGGTATACTCCAAAACACCAGAAGAGCACGCAGAACATCTCAGGATTGTACTAGGAGAGCTAAGGAAACACCAATTGTATGCCAAGTTCAGCAAGTGCGAATTTTGGCTAAGACAAGTAGGTTTTCTAGGCCACGTGCTGACTCAAGACGGTATAGCAGTGGACCCAGAGAAAGTCAAGGCCGTACTTGACTGGAAGTCACCAGCCAGCGTAACAGACATACGAAGTTTCTTGGGAATGGCAGGATATTACCGCAGATTTATTGAAGGATTTTCCACCATATCCAAGCCTATGACACAGTTACTCAAGAAAGATAAGAAGTTTGAATGGACAGAAGCCTGTGAGAAAAGTTTCCAAGAGCTAAAGCGGAAACTAACAACAGCACCAGTATTAATTGTACCCGATATACACAAGAATTTTGAAGTATTTTGTGACGCATCCAGAAAGGGTCTCGGATGCGTGTTGATGCAAGAAGGCAAGGTTGTCGCCTACGCTTCAAGGCAACTTCGCAAACACGAGGAAAATTATCCCACTCATGATTTAGAAATGGCAGCAGTTATTCATGAACTCAAGGAATGGAGGCATTTCCTACTTGGGAATCGATGTGAGATATATACGGATCACAAAAGCCTCAAATACATTTTTACGCAGCCAGAACTAAATTTACGGCAACGCCGCTGGTTGGAATTGGTAAAGGATTATGATGTTGATATCCATTACCATCCAGGGAAAGCAAACGTAGTGGCCGATGCCCTGAGTCGGAACCCCAGCGCCGACGGGAACTATCTGCACAGCTTGAGGCCCGAATTCCATCAAGAATTTGTCAAGCTCAACTTGATAATGGTAGCAGAACGCACCATATCAAACTTGGAAATACAACCACACCTTGTGGAGAAAATTAAAGAGGCTCAGTCCGGTCACCCCAGCATTGAAGGAATTAAAAGGAAGTTGAGTATGGGCAAGGCCTCGGAATTCGTCATAGACAATGAAGGAATATTATGGTACGGAGAAAGGCTATGCGTGCCAAACATAGAAGACCTTAAACAGCAAGTTTTAACTGAAGCACACACCACTCCATATTCGATCCACCCTGGAGGAACCAAAATGTATAAGGATATTCAGGAAAGATTTTGGTGGCACGGTATGAAGAGGGACATAGCCGCTTTCATTGCATGTTGCGACTCATGTCAATGCATAAAAGCTGAACATCAGAGACCATCCGGACTACTGCAACCTAACAAAATACCTGAATGGAAATGGGATGAAATAGGGATGGATTTTATTGTCGGATTACCTCGGTCACGACACGGGAATGATGCCATATGGGTCATCACTGACAGGTTGACCAAAGTAGCACACTTTATTCCAGTGAAGACAACCTACACCACTCAGAGGCTTGCCAGGATTTATCTTTCCCGCATAGTCTGTCTGCACGGTGTCCCGAAGACTATAATTTCCGACAGAGGCACTCAGTTCGTCTCAAGATTTTGGGAGCAATTACAACAGGCTCTGGGAACCCAACTAGCCTTCAGTACCGCATACCATCCACAGACTGATGGACAAACAGAACGCGTAAACCAGGTTTTAGAAGACATGCTGAGAGCATGTGTCCTCACCTATGGAACCAGTTGGGAGGACAGCCTGCCATATGCCGAGTTCGCCTACAACAACAGTTACCAGGCCAGCCTGCAAATGGCTCCTTTCGAAGCCCTATACGGAAGGAGATGTCGTACCCCGTTAAAT
>NW_021223525.1:0-446 GCF_002162155.2 Triticum dicoccoides
TCTACATATAATATCAGAAATGCTAAAGAGCTCCCACTCACTTTCTTGTAAATACAGGCTTCTCCAAAAGTCTATATAAAACCATATGCTTTGATCACACTATCAAAACGTTTATTACAACTCTGAGAGGCTTGCACCAGTCCATAAATGGATCGCTGGATCTTGCACACTTTGTTAGCATCTTTTGGATCAACAAAACCTCCTCGATGCATCATATACAACTCTCCTTCCAAAAATCCATTCAGGAACGCAGTTTTGACATCCATTTGCCATATTTCATAATCATAAAATGCGGCAATTGCTAACATGGTTCGGATAGACTTAAGCATCGTTACGGGTGAGAAAGTCTCATCGTAGTCAACCCCTTGAACTTGTCAAAAATCTTTTGCAACAAGTCGAGCTTTGTAGACAGTTACATTACCATCAGCGTCAGTCTTCTTCTTAAA
>NW_021223526.1:0-393 GCF_002162155.2 Triticum dicoccoides
AAAAGTCCAGTAGAAATGTCAATAGAGCAGATCTAGATGATGAGAGTAGAAGGAAGAAGATGATGGGGAAAGAGGAGCGAGAAACAAGATGAGGTGTCTTCCTCTGCTCCCCGGAAATATTAATCACTACAATATCTAAGCTCCCTCGAAATTAAGCGTTGTGAGCGCTTCGGGGCTGGGATGGTGGAAGTGACCACGTCTCTTATTTTTTTACAAGAATCACTTTGATTTTCTAAGAAAAGTCATGGTCTTTTATTAGGTAAATAGGTATTGTTTTTTCTTGAACACATTAAAGTTAAACTCACTCACATACACGAGCATACACTCATCCCTATAAATGTATGCACGCACATCATATCCTTATGAGTATCTCTGAGAGACTGAGTTGGCACA
>NW_021223527.1:0-2291 GCF_002162155.2 Triticum dicoccoides
GAGTCGTTTGGCGCGGACGTCCAAAACCCCGAACATACGCGCGTTATCGGCGTCCAAAGTTAATAGGATGACCTGAGCATCTAAAACTGGACTGAGCAAATCTAGGCTCCTATACGATCCGCGAAAACTTCAGATGTGTCCCTGAACTATCGGCCATCCTTTAAAAGTTCGCGTTCACAACCGTGTCCCTTGAAGTGAACACGGTGTTGAGCACATACATAGCATAGAAATTCATACATGTAATTAGACTACCAAAAATTAACATTTCTACTAGCTGCGAATGATACGATAATGGATAAATTTCACCATCAGCCGCCCTTGCCTTTATTGTCAAGGTTGCGGAAGTAACGTTCAAAGATCCAAAACGGACCGAGCTGGATATACTCACTGTACGAGTAGGAGTTGTCCAATCCGTCAACAGACTTCTACTTCTCCTCTTTGGGGCAGTCCGACCATGGCACAAACCATCCTTGTTTTGCTGCTTTGCGGCGGCGGCAGGGGAGGTCGTCCTTCTTTGCCGTTTCTCGAGGATGCGGGTACGGAGGGCTTCCTCGTTCATGTCCAAGACGACATGCGACTCCGCCTCCGCGGTCTCGGCCTCTAGGGCTTCCGCAACTTGTTGCACCCTGTTCCTCGCGCGTCGGGCACATCGATCCTCTGTAGCGGTTGGGTTGTGTCGCATGTCGGCGTTGACCATCAACTCGGAGCCCAACCCTGTGGCGACAAGGCACCATCACAGGGGTTGTGTCGCCAGCCCCGGGATGTCCGATCTTGCACCGCGGTACCTCCAACCGATGGTCGCCGCGATCACGCTCCTCGAGTAGCCGGCGCCATCGGATCCAAGCATCATTTGCATGGACGTAATGGATTCCCACCAGAGCGACTCTGATTGCGGAGTTGAGACTTCCTCCCAAGACGGCGGAGAGCCCACCGGACGGCCAAATCCTCCTTGTTCTCGCATTGGACGAGGTCCCATCGATGAATCCGAAGATCTCAGAGTCGGATCCGTTGCCCGCAATGCCAGAGAAGGTCGAAGATCGCCAGAGAGGAGCGTACAGGAGGATTGTGGTGAAGTGGAGTGGCTAGGGTTTGGTTTGAGATACGGATAGAGATTGGGCGACAAAGTGGCGACTAAGCCGGGGGCGAACGACAAACCCGTGACGGTAGCAGTGGCATGGAACAGCGAGATCCCACCGGCGACGGAGATGGGAAAGAGGCAGGTGGGGTGGTAAGAACTTTCATCGAGACAGTTGGGCTGCGCGGATGCGTTGGTTTTTCAACAACCGGGTAGAGTGCCCCAAATACTTGTGGCAAAATATCAGTTGCTCAAAAAAAAATCACATCATCATTGTTTGCTGGAGCATATTTTTTTGGATCCAAATATCTTAAATAGCAGTTTTTGTGTATCAAGCAGCAAACCAGCGACTAAAAAACGCCAAAGTGACCTAAATCTCAGCTTTGCCCCGTTGTCTCCGCTAAGAGCAATAGAGATGCAGAGCAGAGCAAGATCATCATCCCGCCGAGCTCGTAAAAATATACAGGACCTGAGACTGGCGGCGCTGTAAAGACACGAGGTACCGACTGGCTACCGCCGCCGCCTTCTGTATTTTCGGGTAATTCCCCTTTTCTTCGCCGGCCTGGATTCCCCCCTTCTATTTCCCTTTACCTTGTTCTGTATGCGAGCCTACCTGTTGCCGCGGAAAGAGCAAGAGTTCCGCATCTAGAGTTCAAATTTCTATTCTTATTTCTGCTTCACGGTTGCCTAGTGACGGAGTAGACGCTGGCTATGCTCCATGGACTAGCATGTTTTCACGAACTGGATACATGTGCCCTAGCGAATCCGGTTCAGTGATGGCATCCATGCTCTTTAGTAAGCAAGTACTATGTTTTTCTTCTGAATTGCAATTAGCAAGTTAGTACATCGTAAACTTTCACATCTACTCCCTCCGTTCCTAAATATTTGTCTTTTTAGGATTTCAAATGGACTACCACATACGGATGTATATCGACACATTTTAGAGTGTAGATTCACTCATTTTGCTCCGTATGTAGTCATTTGTTGAAATCTCTAGAAAGACAAATATTTAGGAACGGAGGGAGTAGTTTTCTTATTCCGAAAATAGATAAAATCAAGTCACATCTAATTTGAAGATCTGAGCGACACTTGGGCATTTTGATTCATTTCGCCTGAGAATATACCTGATTAATCAGCTCGCTGAACCAAGTTAGCGGCGCCCCGTGTCAAATTAATTCCTGGAAAACTTCCTTGTGTTTTTGGTCTTACCAAAGCA
>NW_021223528.1:0-1005 GCF_002162155.2 Triticum dicoccoides
GGGAAGACAATAAGAGTATCAGCCAAGGAAGGAAAAAGACCCCGGCAACCGAGATTAAATAAGGTGGACGTTTCTGAGCTAAACAAGGTTCCAGTAGTGTGTGAATTTCCAGATGTATTCCCTGAAGAGCTGCCAGGCATGCCACCAGACCGAGAAATAGAATTCCGCATTGAGCTAGCGCCAGGAACCGCCCCCATATACAAGAAACCATACAGAATGGCACCATCCGAGTTGGTCGAGTTGAAGAAGCAAATAAAGGAATTACTGGAAAAAGGATACATTCGAGCCAGCTCCTCACCTTGGGGATCACCAATTTTATTCGCCAAAAAGAAGGATGGAACACTAAGATTATGTATTGACTATCGAGCACTTAACATGGTCACAGTCAAAAACAAATACCCGATGCCAAGAATAAATGATTTATTTGATCAACTTGCTCAGGCCAAGGTATTCTCAAAAATTGACTTAAGGTCTGGATACCATCAATTGAAGGTATGAACGGAAGATATCCCCAAAACAGCCTTCACCTCCAGATATGGACTGTACGAGTTCACAGTGATGCCATTTGGATTAACTAACGCCCCAGCATATTTTGTTCACCTCATGAACAAAGTATTTATGAAGTTTATGGACAAGTTCGTCATGGTATTCATCGACGATATACTGGTATATTCCAAGACACCAGAAGAGCACGCAGAACATCTCAGGATTGTGCTAGGAGAGCTAAGAAAACACCAATTGTATGCCAAGTTCAGCAAGTGCGAATTTTGGCTAAGACAAGTAGGTTTTCTAGGCCACGTGCTGACTCAAGACGGTATCGCAGTGGACCCAGAGAAAGTCAAGGCCGTACTTGACTGGAAATCACCAGCCAGCGTAACGGACATACGGAGTTTCTTGGGAATGGCAGCATATTACCGCAGATTTATTGAAGGATTTTCCACCATAGCCAAGCCTATGACACAGTTACTCAAGAAAGATAAGAAATTTGAGTGGACAGAAGCCTGC
>NW_021223529.1:0-1571 GCF_002162155.2 Triticum dicoccoides
AGCCCGAAAACGGGTCAGCACATGGAATATGCTGGCAATGTAACACATAGAGAGTAATGAAACAATAAGCCTATACTACATGCATTATGGCTGGTGGTAAGGCTCTATGGTTACAGTTTTGCGAAAAGCCAATTTTTCCCTACATCAAAGGAATAATTTTGTTTAACTATCATGGTGGTTGTTAAACATTGAGAATGGTTGACAGCATCCTCAATCCCAATTTAAAAGTACTCATTAAAACCCAATAGCTTTTATTAGAGGTAACATGTTGAGATTCACAAAGATATTCAAGTACTAGATACTCAAAATGTCCATAACCGGGGACACGGCTAATCATGATTAGTTTGTTACTCTGCAGAGGTTTGCGCACTTTTCCCCACATGACTCGATCGCCTCCGTTTGTTTTCTCGCACTACATGGTGTTTGAGAAACGGATGACCGAGACATAGTCTTTTAGAAGCACTAGCACCTTACATGTGGGGTAGACCGGTACACCTACATCCCCTACATCTGCTAGTCCATCCCGTAAGAGTTCGCACAACTTAGTCAACTATGCTAGAGCCCATAGTAGCATGTGGCTGCACACGGAAGTTTCTAGCATGAAAGATCTTATGATCCCTTTGAGCCTGGGTGGCGGTCCGAAAAAAAAACAGGCAAGTCCTGATAGACATCAGGTGCCTCAATCCACCCAGATGTGTGTTTAGGTTGCCACCTTAGATAAGCCATTAATTAACAATCTCACATCTGTCATGGATATTCACTCACCCAATCCACGTCTACTAGCATAGCATAGCATAATAAGCAAACGTAGAAGTAACTCCCAAGGTTTCATAAGTAACAGGTAATAGGTACTACCTCAATTCTACTTCCCAACCCACAATTTAATTAGATCCTAACAATGCAAGTGTTTGAGGGTTTGATCTAATGCAATAAAACTGGGTAGTAGGAAAGATATGATCAAGTGTTACTTGCCTTGCTGATGATCCGCGAGTCCTAGGGTTTCGAACTAACAAGCGGCGCAATCCGGGTAATCTATCGCAGACAAACAACAAGCATACAATAAGTACTCATCTAATGCACAGGGAAATCTCGAATAAAAGATCTAACCAGAGAGTTCAACTTAAGAACCCTGGTTGCAAATGAATCGAATCAAATAAAGCATCGAAAGTCAAACGACGAAAGAAAACAACTCGGTTCTAGCAAGTTGAAACTAGGTCAAAATTTTACAGTAACAAAACTTAGTTTAAGTTGGTTAGTCGGAACGGCGGTTTCGAGGCGAAACTCCAGGCATTTGAATCACCTGATTCCGATAAACGAGCAAGAAGATAGACTAGAAAGAAGATCGGATCTGAAATCACGATCGGAAGAATCGCGGAATAAATCCGACGAGAAAAGAGAACGACGAACGGTTAAACGAACGGACGTTCATTAACCTAGAAGAATCCGGTGATCACGTTCGTTAGGACGAACGGTCCGGCGAACGGTAAAAAGGCAACTAAATCGGAGAAGAAAACGAATCCGATCTAGGGTTTCGGAGAAGAAATCCGAACGAAAAACTGATCTAGAAAACC
>NW_021223530.1:0-1268 GCF_002162155.2 Triticum dicoccoides
GAACAAAAGGGCATTCCATGGATCGGGCAATATATATCTGGAAACGATATCTCCTCTAAAGAGGACAAGAAATTTTGGGGCAATCTGGCAAAAGGGCACGAGAAAATGAAGTACTTTCACGGAATGCCATAGAATGGACAGATGTTCACTAAAACGGTCATAATTTTGTCATTCGGAGTCCGTGTCGGACCCATAACTACTCAAACTACTCGCGGCGAGTGCGCGAATCCAAAAAATACTTCCCGCTTCCGCCAGGAGCCCGGAGTACCCTCAAATTCAGCCTTAAGCAGGACTTTTTGGCCCTGAAAGTCAAAGAACATCATTCGTCGCTGTTTTTCAGACATGTTTCTTAACCCATTGGCACTTCCTTTTGAAGGAAATTCGTGAGATTATGTTGCCTATAGACATTAGCCTCCCTGGTAGGGACAAACGTACCTTTCTGCAGATGCTCTATGATCCGTGCAATCTCATTTGGTCGTAAATTGAAGAAAATCCAGCGAGTATAGTCCTTATTCTCCTTGTTTTGGCCGGATGGCATGCTGTAACTCATGCGCGTGAAAGCCAAGAACAAAAGGGCATTCCTGGCATCGGTCAATATATATGTGGAAACGATATCTCCTCTAAAGAGGACAAGAAATTTTGGGGCAATCAGGCAAAAAGCGCACGAGAAAATGAAGTACTTTCAAGGACTGCCATAGAATGGACAGATGTTCACTAAAACGGTCATAATTTTGTCATTCGGAGTCCGTGTCGGACCCATAACTACTCAAACTACTCGTGGCGAGCGCGCGAATCCAAAAAATACTTCCCGCTTCCGCCAGGAGGCCCGGAGTACCCTCAAATTCAGCCTTAAGCAGGACTTTTTGGCCCTGAAAGTCAAAGAACATCATTCGTCGCTGTTTTTCAGACAAGTTTCTGAACCCATTGGCACTTCCTTTTGAAGGAAATTCGAGAGATTATGTTGCTTATAGACATTAGCCCCCCTGGTAGGGACAAACGTACCTTTCTGCAGATGCTCTATGATCCGGGAAATCTCATTTGGCCGTAAATTGAAGAAAATCCAGCGGCTATATGCCTTATTCTCCTTGTTTTCGCCGGATGGCATGCTGTAACTCATGCGGATGAAAGCCAAGAACAAAAGGGCATTCCTTGGATCGGTCAATATATATGTGGAAACGATATCTCCTCTAAAGAGGACAAGAAATTTTGGGGCAATCTGGCAAAAGGCGCACGAGAAAATGAAGTACTTTCACGGAATGCCATAGAAT
>NW_021223531.1:0-410 GCF_002162155.2 Triticum dicoccoides
AAAAAAAACTGTTGCCATCAGATTCCAAGGCGCCTAGGCGGCTATGAATCGGATCTCATGTTGAGGTTGAACAAGGGGCCACGATGCCCACCGCGTTTTGTCAACCCATGCCTCACAATGTAGGTAATCTTCATCTTAAAATTGAAATCTACAGGGATCACAACTAATGATTTGAATGATCATTTCTCGTGAATGATGGTTTGGTTCAACTTGACTTTTGTATGGGACATCTGAATCTCATAATGTAGACCAGTGAAAAAGTACCCCTGCTTATGAAACAACGTGGTTGCTTTGACGTGGATTTACACAATTCATATCTTCTGCGATCTTGTAAAACAGCCTCCTTATACTTGGACTAACAAGATGTTTTCAGCACTTACAAAAGATTGGATAGATGTCTAGTAAATATT
>NW_021223532.1:0-15378 GCF_002162155.2 Triticum dicoccoides
TTTCTTTCCGCTACCCATTCATCTCTTCTTCTTCCTCTCGACGACGCCGCACTTGAGCGCCGCCATCATCTTCGAACATCGCCTCTGCTTCGCCGTCGGCCGCTGCATCTACCTGTTCGCACCAGAGTTCCACAGCGCCCTTCCGCTGCTTCTATGGTCGCGGTAAGTCCTTTCCCCCTTCTTTCCTAGATCCATTAGGGTTTCCTTGCTCTTCGCTGTTCTTGAGGTTTATCAGAGCTTTTTGGTGCTGTTCTTCCTTGGCCTATAGATGAATACTTCGTACTTATCATATCCCTTGCCGTGATGAATCTTCTGTTACCCTCACGAATCCTTATACACAAAGAACTGTTGCAGTCCTTCATAAACTGTTTCGGGTCTTACCCTTTTTAGGTCGAAATATTTAGCTTTTCTGTCTTACCTTAGATCCGAAATTTTTATACATCTCTGTGAAATCTGTTTCTCCTCACACCATCATAAGCGATTTAACTTTGCATAATCAATCTGTACCATTAGCCCTCTGATAAACCGGAGGAACCCTTTACCTTCATAGTTATGCTCCGGTTTAACAATGTTTGAATACTCTCGTCCTGGTTTACATTGGTCTCCGATTTACGCCATTTCACATATCAGTATGTTTCTTACTCCATTGTATCTTGCATATCATCATGCGTGATTTATAAACCGGCCTTTCCTTTTCAGCTTGTTTGTTTCGCAATGGCCAAACAATTCACTACTTGCAACTGGGCTCGTTCCCGGGTTACTGAGACTCAGTTAAATGAGATGGTCAGCATCGGCTCCCTGCCTAAGAAAACTGAAATAAAATGGCGAGTTCCAGGAACAGAAAATCCTCCGACCCCAAGGCAGGGCGAGGTGGTGGTCTTTGTTGACCACATAAGCCGTGGCTTCAAACCACTAGGATCAAAGTTTTACCGGGATGTACTTGCCAATTTCCAACTCCATCCACAAGATATTGGGCCGAATTCAGTATCCAACCTATGCAACTTCCAAGTCTTCTGTGAAGCATACTTACATGAAGAACCGACTGCAGAACTGTTCCGGGATTTCTTTCAATTAAACCGGCGCACAGAGTTTGTAAATGGCCCGAACACAGAACATGGTGGTGTCTCGATTCAAGAGCAGAAAGAAGTTGAATTTCCTCATGCCAAACATCATAGCCACCCAAAGGAATGGAACCAAACTTGGTTTTATTGCAGAGACACTTCGCCTGAAGACGAAAATCCCCTTCCAGGCTTTCGTGAGCACCGGCTTTCCAATACCCATCCGATGCCGCAACATTTGAGCTCCGCCGAAAGGGAGAAATATGCCCCTCAACTCGCCAAACTCCGGGCCTTTATGGCCAATGGCTTAACAGGTGTGGATTTCGTGCGCTGTTGGATATCTTCGAGCATCTTGCCTCTAAGCCGGCGTCCCGGTTTAATGTGTGAATATACCGGTGAGGTTGACGACCCTCAACGCCATTGCAACCTTCAATTATCTGATGAAGAAGTTACTGAAGGTGTAAAGAAAATTCTGAATGAATTGGAACTGCCTTGTAGTCAAACCGGTCTGAGTCCCTTCTATGCCAAGAACAAACCGCCTGCTGTAAGCATTATACTTCCCTTTCATCTCTAATATTTTTAGCTTATGCAACCTGTAATCCTTCTTCTGTGTATGTAGGGTGATGACCCCTTCTGGAAATGGAAAACCGTAGAGAAGGCGGCAAAGCCGACTGGGGATAAAGTGGTCAAACCATCCCACCCCAAAACCAAAGACGTAAAGCGGACATCAAAACGGAAAACGGCTGACCGGATCAACATGGAGCTGGATGATGACACTGATGATCCAGAAGTTGAGGTAGAACTTGACTCACTTGGCTCTCTTTTCATGCATCTCATTAACAATGATCTTCCTGAGGAGGACGCAGAGGCTAGTCAAGCTGATGATGGTAAGTACCCTTTCCTCCGGTTCAGACTCTATGCCAACACAAAAAACTCGCCAAGCAGTCCGGAAAGTAAGCTTTTCTCATCCTCTTGCTCACTTGGATCCAACATTTATTTTGAAGACTCAGCAGCATGAAGCTCGCCGGACAACCCGACACAGTGGCCAGCATGTCACTTCAGCCGGTTTACCTGATACCCCAATTCGGAAGCGCCGGTCTGAGGTCTCTCCTACTTCTGACCATTCTTACCCCAAGGCAGGTTATTTCAGATAGCCTCTTAATCCGCCCAATTCAAATTATCAGGTGACACCTCCTTCATTTTCTGGTGAATCGACAACAACTCAACTCCCCCCTTTGAAAACTGTGGATGGGTAAGTTGTAAAAACTTTCCTTTCAACGCGTCATAAATCCTTTGAATAGGATGTTAATCCTCTTTTATTCTGTTTGCAGGCCAAAGCCAGACCCAACAAGAAAGCTCGGGTTACCAATCCGCCCGAAGACCCGATAGGTGAAGAAGAAGAACCAAGAGGAACCAGAAGGCCCTCATCCTGAAGCTACTTCTGATAACCCGCCCCTTGAAGGCCAAAATACTGATGAGCCAACAGATGCTGAGCCTGCCGCGCCCGATGCTGAATCGGCAGAACCAAATCGGGCTAGTCCGGTGAAAGATGCTGAAATTCCAATATCATCAACCAAAAACCCTGAAGGCCAAGGTGATGATGTTATTATTACTGGAATAGGCCATAGCTCTCCTGGCCATCCTGTAGTTTTGGCTCAACATAGTGCCAAAGAAGAGCAGGCTGCTAGGGAAAAAGGCAAATGGAGCAGTGTTTTGGCAAGTTATGCTCATCTCAACGGAGAGGAGCTTCACTCTGGCTTCTTGAATCGTTTGCACGCAAACCGGGATTATGAAGCCAGTTTGATAAATTTGATGAAGGAGCGATATGAGGTATTTTCTTCCTCCTTTGTATCTTGATTCATAGCCTGAAAATGCCAGCCCAAATAGCCCCCAAGGGCCGGGTTATAATGTGAATCATAACCCAGGTCTTCGTAGCACTTTAAACCACTGATAAGAACCAGATTTACCCTTTAGCAAATAGATAGCTTTCTGCCGCGTATCCCTCAAAGGCCGGTTTAACTCTAGCAAGTTAATCCGGGTTTTAATCCATGCATCCGTTTTTGAATCAACATACATTAGCCCCCAAGTGTCAAGGATAATGTTTACATTGTTCTGGAGACTTGTATAAACTATAGCAATTTAGAGCAAATAGGCATTAGCCCCCAAGTACGAAGTGCATAACCTGTTATGCGGTTTGTACTTGGAATATGTACGTATCCTGTCATTTGATATATCTTCAATGTTTGCAGTCTGATATGAGGAATAAAGAGACCCGAATCATTGATTTGCAAAACAATGTGAAGTCCCAACAAGAAGAAGCCACCAAAACCAAAGAGGAGCTGACGAAAGCCCTAGCCGCCATGGAAAAACTCAAAGAATCTTTCAACAAAGACCGTGCTAAATGGGAGATCGAAAAATCCGGTTTAATAAAGAGTGCCGAAGACGCCAAGGCTGCCTTGAAACCGGTTGTGGAAGAACTGGCTGGTTCGAAGCAACAAATTAACGCCATGACTTCTGCAATCTTTGGTAAGTGTGCCCTTTATGTATTTGGTATAACTTGTGGAACCTTATCTTTGATCAGAATGCTAATGTTAAACCGTGACAGGCACCCGGATTGCTCATCTTGGTACAGATATGCGCATGAAACTCAAAGCGGCATATACATTGGTTGAACAGCTGTACTCTGGGTCTGAACAGGCTATTTGCACGGCAGCTTATAACAAACCGGCCCCAACTTTGATTAAAGAAACACATGAGAAGTTGGCCATGTTACTAGTCCGTATTGCCGAATTGAAGAGGGCAGCTGCCAGGTCCGGAGCTTTAACCGCACTTATTCGAGCCAAAGCTTGGATTCCAGACCTTGAAGCGGATGATATCATTAAAGGATATCCAGGTGTGAAGGAAGACGGTTCAAACTTTGATAACGATAACCTTCGGCGGCTGACCAAGCAGATGCGGCCAGCAGCCAGCAAACTGGTGGATGATACAGACTTGTCCCATTTTCAACCGGTTTATGACGCTGAAGGGAAAAGACAGCTAGCCGAGATCCATGAAGTTGAAGAACTTGTGCCTCCGATTCGTAAGCACAGTTATGCTCCTGATATTAACCCCTCCTATCTTATCCATGAGGAAGCAGTATTTCAAGCTTTAACTGGAATCGATTGGTCAACGGTTGATTTCCAGCGTCTGGGAAGGGATGAAGAAGTGCCCGCACTAACTAACCCTCAACCATCAAACCATCCAGATGAAGCGTCGTAAACCGGTCGCCGGTTTACTGGCCACCGTGTGCCGATCTTGTGAAAAACAATTATGCCATTGGAGCCGCTTTGAAAGCTTCTTGTAATAGGGTAGCCAAAACTCCGTTATTTGCCATGCCATCGAGCATGTTTTGTAATGCGTCATGACAACTTGTGCCACCCTTTGGGATATATTTATGCATAACCCATGATGAATTGTGTTTCTGGGTTTAACAACTTAAAAGTGTCTATCAGTTTACCGCTAGATGGGTTAGTATATCCAGGAAGTGTATAGTACATAGATGAAATAATCAAAGTGTTTGTACAAAATCCAATATACATAACATACCTCCTTGGTTGACCAACGGTGTATACGGTAAAGGTGTTAATACCAATCCGGAACGTTGATAACCTCATCTCTGTACTGCCGGTCTATATATTAAACCGGACCGGGATAACTACCGGGTTTTCTTTATAACACTGGTGATTTAGTCAAACCAGACCGGGTTAATAAACACCGGTTTATAACGGATCATGTGCCAACAACTTGTAGTTGAAAAGCAAACCGGGTCAAGGACGTCGGTTTATCAAAAAGTACTTATGAACTTCAACAAATAAAACTCAAAAAGGAAAATATGCAAGGCTTTTTACGAGCTGCCAGGCTCCAAATCGAGGCTTTTCATGGGCTGCCAGGCCTCTGAGTTAAACCATTTAAAAAAGCCTTTTAAGATGGGCCTCCAATTAACCAATCATCATTTTAACTTTGACAAGTTCAGGGTCTATAAAAGATTGACATGTCAAACGTTCGATGGGTCATGCCAGGATTACCTGGACAGGAGTGGCTTACTTGATGAAGGCAGGTTGACCCGGGGTTTTAGGTGAATACACCAGGCTTCCAAGCCGTGGCTTGATAGCCAATTACAAGGGTCCTTTCAAACTCTTTGTTGCTTTGCAAAAAGAGCCCCCAAGTAACTTTGTGAGCTGTGCTCAGTGTCTGCCCATGTTTGAGTATTTGCTTTGTGCAACACTCTCTTTGTCTCCACATATTTTTCTTTTGTGGCCTAAATGCCTATGAAGAGGTGTAGCTATGGTGTGATAACAACCAAGCCCCCTACTGATATCGCTTCGTGGTTTCAAAACCGATCAAGAGGTGTAGCTATAGTTCAAATATGACCAAGCCGCCTAGTGATTTTCTTTATATCCGTGCAACTGCTAAGACCGGCTTAATAAAAACTCCACTTTGTCAGTTAACTCGTATAACACACACAAGATGTAAAAAGAACAGATACCCTGCTTATACCGGAGGCTCTGGTTTATTATATGATATATACACTGTCATAAATATGTACAAATGAAGAGCCTATGGCTTCAAGTATAGTAAGGCCGAAGGAGAGCTATGTTCCATGGCCGCTTGGTCTCGTCCTCCGATTGACGTGAGTCTTTATGCTCTCGAATATCAATGAGGTAGTAAGAAGCGTTGTGCAAATTTTTGCTGACCACAAAGGGTCCTTTCCAAGATGGGGATAACTTGTGCATATCAGTCTAATCCTGGATGAGCCGGAGCACCAAATCGCCTTCTTGAAAGGTTCTGGTTTTAACCCGGCGGCTATGATAACGTCGGAGATCTTGTTGATAAATCGCCGATCATGCCGCTGCAAGATCACGCTCTTCATCCAACAGGTCCAGAGAATCCTGACGTGCCTTCTCATTATCAGCTTCAACATAAGCTGTCACACGGGGCGAGTCGTGACGGATGTCACTAGGAAGAACGGCCTCTCCTCCATAAACCATGAAGAAAGGTGTGTAACCCATAGACCTATTGGGTGTGGTGTTGATGCTCCATAACACAGAAGGTAGCTCCTCAACCCAACAACCCGGTGTCCGCTTTAAGGGAACCATAAGACTGGGTTTGATACCTCGTAGAATTTCCTGATTTGCCCTCTCTGCTTGACAATTAGACAGGGGGTGAGCCACCGATGCTAGATCAAGCCGGATGTGCTCACGTTGACAAAATTCTTCCATCTCCCCTTTTGACAGGTTAGTACCATTATCAGTTATAATGCCATGTGGAAAGCCAAACCAGAATATCACCTTTTTAATGAATTGAACTGCCGTGGCTGCAACACACTTGCTGACTGGCTCTGCCTCCACCCATTTGGTGAATTTATCAACTGCTACTAACAGATGGGTCTTTTTGTCCTTGGATCGCTTGAAGGGTCCAACCATATCAAGCCCCCAAGTCGCAAACGGCCACGTAATTGGAATCATCCGCAACTCTTGAGCCAAAATGTGCGCACGACAGGCAAATTTTTGACACCCGTCACATCTCTTGATTAAATCTTCCGCATCAGCATGTGCCGTCAACCAGTAAAAACCGTGGTGAAAAGCTTTAGCAGCCAAAGTCTTTGAACCGGCATGGTGACCGCAGTCCCCTTCATGGATTTCTCTCAAAATATCACAACCTTCTTGAGGAGAAACACAACGCTGAATTGCTCCTGAAACACTGTAGCGATGTAACTGCCCGTTGAGTATGGTCATGGACTTAGAACACCGGATTATCTGTCGGGCCAACGTTTCATCGTCTGGTAACTCGCCCCGATTCATGTAAGCCAGATAGGGGATTGTCCAATCCGGTATGGCATGCAGAGCTGCCACCAACTTAGCCTCCGGATCAGGAATAGCAAAATCTTCTTCGGTTGGCACCTTGACTGACGGATTATGCAATACATCAAGAAAGACATTGGGCGAGACCGGTTTACACTGGGAACCAAGACGACTTAAAGCGTCCGCCGCTTCATTCTTCCGCCGGTCTATATGGTCCACCTGATAACCCTTAAAGTGACCAGCCACTGTGTCCACCTCTCGCCAATCTGCAGCCATGAGTGGGTCCTTAGAATCCCAAGTGCCAGACACCTGTTGAGCCACTAGATGTGAATCGCCAAAGCACTTAACCCGGCTCAAATTCATCTCCTTAGCCATCCGAAGACCGTGGAGCAAATCCTCATATTTAGCTGCATTGTTAGTACAAGGGAACAATAAACGGAGGACATAACAAAACTTGTCACCTCGTGGGGAAGTTAGTATGACTCCAGCCCCCGAGCCCTCCAACTGTCTGGACCCATCAAAATGAATAGTCTAATACGTATTATCTGTTTTCTCTTCAGGTGCCTGTAACTCCATCCAATCATTGATGAAGTCCACGAGTGCCTGGGATTTGATCGATGTGCGGGGTATATATTTGACCCCATGAGGTCCGAGCTCAATAGCCCACTTGGCAATCCGGCCGGTTGCTTCTCTGTTTTGAATGATATCGCCCAGAGGAGCCGAACTGACCATTGTGATGGGATGGCCCTGAAAATAATGTTTAAGCTTCCGGCTTACCATAAACACTCCATACACCAGCTTCTGCCAATGCGGATACCTCTGCTTTGACTCAATGAGCACCTCGCTGATATAATAAACCGGCCGTTGAACCGGATATTCCTTGCCAAGCTCCTTGCGCTCTACCACAATGGCTACGCTAACATCCCGGGCATTAGCAGCCACATATAGTAATAATGGCTCTTTATCAATCGATGCTGCAAGCACGGGCGGTTCAGCTAGCTGCCTCTTCAGATCCTCGAACGCTTTATCAGCTGCCTCGCTCCAGACAAAGTTATCTGTTTTCTTGAGCATCTGATATAAGGGGATGACCTTCTCTCCAAGGCAACTGATAAACCGGCTCAAGGCTGTAATCCGGCCGGCCAGACGTTGAACATCGTTGATACACGCCAGTTTAGCCAAGGATGTAATTGCTGCAATTTTTTCCGGATTAGCCTCAATGCCTTTGTTTGACCCCAGAAAACCCAAGAGGTTATCTTCCAGGACACCAAAGACACACTTCTCCGGATTGAGCATCATCTTCTAAACCCGGAGATTGTCAAAGGTTTCTATCAAATCATCTATCAATGTCTCCTCCTTTTTGTACTTTACCACAATATCATCCACATATGCATGAACATTGCGCCCAATTTGCTTATGAAGGCAATTTTGAACACATCGCTGGTAAGTTGCCTGGACACTCTTGAGTCCAAAAGGCATGGACACATAGCAGAAGGCTCCAAAGGGAGTTATGAAAGCTGTCTTTTCCTAGTCCTTAACTGCCATCTTGATCTGATGATAACCAGAATACGCATCCAGAAAACACAAACGGTCACAACCTGCTGTGGCCTCAATTATCTGATCAATGCGAGGGAGAGCAAAGGGGTCTGCAGGGCAAGCTTTGTTTAAATCTGTGTAATCCACACACATACGCCAAGTGTTGTTTTTCTTAAGAACCAGCACTGGATTAGCCAACCACTCTGGATGAAAGACCTCTATAATAAAACCTGCGGCCAACAGACGGGCTACCTCTTCACCAATAGCCTTACGCCTTTCTTCATTGAAGCGGCGGAGAAACTGTCGGACCGGTTTAAACTTAGGATCAATGTTAAGTGTGTGCTCAGGGAGTTCCCTCGGTACACCTGGCATGTCAGAAGGTTTCCATGCAAAGATGTCCCAATTCTCACGGATGAACTCGATGAGCGCGCTTTCCTATTTGGGATCCAGGTTAGCGCTGATGCTGAACTGTTTGGATGAATCGCCAGGAACAAAGTCAACCATCTTAGTATCTGTGGCCGATTTAAACTTCAATGTCGGATCGTGTTCCGTAGTTGGCTTTTTCAAAGAAGTCCTGTCTGCCGGATCGACTTGCTCCTTATAGAATTTTAGCTCCTCCGTGGCACAAACCGACTCAGCATAAGCCGCATCACCTTCCTCACATTCCAAAGCGATCTTTCTGTTTCCATGTACTGTGATAGTCCCCTTATGACCTGGCATTTTAAGCTGTGAATAAACATAACATGGCCTTGCCATGAATTTAGCATAAGCTGGCCGTCCAAACAAGGCGTGGTACAGACTTTTGATTTTTACCACCTCAAACATCAATGTTTCTGACCTTGAATCATAATCATCTCCAAAAGCCAGCTCTAAAGCTATCTTGCCAACAGGATATGTAGACTTACCAGGCACCACACCATGAAAAACGGTATTTGACAGTTTAAGATTCTTATCTGTCAACCCCATACGACGGAATGTGTCATAATACAGAATGTTGATACTGCTTCCACCATCCATGAGCACTTTAGTAAACTTGTATCCCCCGACTTGCGGGGCTACCACCAGGGCCAAGTGACCTGGATTACCAACCCTAGGTGGGTGATCCTCCCTACTCCACAAAATGGGTTGCTCATACAAGCGTAAATACTGAGGCACTACCAGTTCAACAGAGTTTACTGCCCTTTTGTGAAGTTTATGATCACGCTTACACAAACTAGTGGTGAAAACATGATATTGCCCGCTATTTAGCTGCTTGGGGTTGCTCTGGTAACCCGACTGCTGCTGTTGCTGCTGATTCCCACTAGTAGAAAAGGGGGCAAAGGTCCAGGCCAGGTCAGCCCATTAGTCCCAGTTCAGTCCAGAACCGAGACCAATGGGGGCATTGGACCCGGTTCGTGAGCCCAGGGGGCCGGCCGGGCCACGTGAGCCATTGGTCCCGGTTCGTCTGGACCCGTTGGTCCCGGTTGGTGGGACGAACCGGGACCAATGGGCCTCGCTCCTGGCCCACCACCATTGGTCCCGGTTGATGGCTTGAATAGGGACCAAAGGCTCCCCTTTAGTCCCGGTTCATGCCACCAACTGGGACCAATGAGGTGCCTATATATATATACCACCTCGCGTAAGAGCAGAGCATACTACTCTATTTTTTTCTGGCCGAGGGGGAGAGGGCTTGCTGGTGCTCTATCTCACCTCCTATGCACACAAGGTGTTCGATGGAATGCCCGAGTCACACTACTTAAGCTTTCTCCCCTCCAAGCTCGACCTCCAAGCTCCATTTTCCTCAATATTTGTCTAGGTTTAGCGGTCCGTCACGCCCCGTCCCCATCTTCACCGTCGTCGATCACCCACGCCGAGCTCATCGCCGGCACCACCGTGGTGAGCCTCTTGTTCTTATCTTCTTTCTGAAAGGAAAAAATATTCTTACTTGTATGTTTACATAGATACTTGTATTATTTTCTTACTTTTATTATCTCATCTTATATAGTGCGATGGTTTTGGTATCCGCCCCCGTCAGCCCTCTTCCTGTCTATGATTCGGATGTGGTATATATATTATCTTTATAACTATTGGTTCATTTATTGTGTATGAAAATTATGCCGTCCAATGTGACATAGATTTTATTTATGTAGGATGTATGTGAATCGGAAATTCCAACCGAACCTATTGTCGAGAGGTTAAACTTAGTTGAAGAAGAAAACAATTTGTTGAAGGAAAAAATAAAAAAAATTGAGGAGGAGAAGACGATATTGGAGTTGCATGTTGCGGATGTCGTCAATGATCACAAGATCAAGATGGATGCAATGCGCTTGAAGATTAGAATGATTAGAAAATATGCCATTCATACTGAGGTTTGGTATCATTATGCCGTTGGATCAATTGTTACCTTGGTTGCCGATCTTGTCGCCGGCACCACCGTGGTGAGCCTCTTGTTCTTATCTTCTTTCTGAAAGAAAAAAAATTCTTACTTTGGATAGATACTTGTCTAATTTTCTTACCATTTTATTGCTTGTTACTATATAGTGCGATGGTTTTCGTATCCTCCCCCGTCGGCCCTCGTCCTGTCTATGATTCGGATGTGGTATATATTATCTTTTTATAACTATTTGGTTCATTTATTGTTTATGACAATTATGCCGACCAACGTGACATAGATTTTATTTATGTAGGAGGTAGTTGAACCGGAAATTCCAACCGACCCTATTGTTGAGAGTTTAAATTTAGTTGAAGAAGAAAACAATTACTTGAAGGAAAAAATAAAAAAATTTGAGGAGGAGAAGATGATATTGGAGTTGCATGTTGCGGATGTCGTCGATGATCACAAGATCAAGATGGATGCAATGCACTTGAAGATTAGAATATGCCATTCATACCGAGGCTTGGTATCATTATGATGTTGGATCAATTGTTACCTTGGTTGCGATTATGATCGCATTTCTTTTCGCATTGAAATGTTTTACATAATTTCAATGTATGGTTTAATTAATTAGATGCTCTGGAGAGCTATATGTTGTTAGATGAGAACTATGTATGTACTTTGGTTTTAATGTGATGATGAACTTCTATTAATTTTTACACTTAATTATATATAATGCACGCAGATGAACCGGCAATGGATGTACAGTGACAGACACATCCGTGAGTACATTAAGGGCGTGCATGAGTTTCTCGATGCGGCTGAGGCAAACAAGCAGAATGGTTTTATGTGTTGTCCATGCACTGAATGTGGGAATACGAGGTCTTACTCTAACCGGAAAATCCTTCACTCCCACCTGCTTTACAAGGGTTTCATGCCACACTATAATGTTCGGACGAGGCATGGAGAAATAGGGGTTATGATGGAAGATGGTGAAGAAGAAGAGTACGATGACAACTATGTGCCCCTGAATACGGTGATGCTGCAACGGCGGGAGCTGGTGAAGATCAAGAGGAACCAGACGATGTGCCCAATGATGCTGCAACGGGTGAAGCTGCTGAAGATCAAGAGGAACCAGACGATGTGCCCAGTGATGATGATCTCCGCCGGGTCATTGTCGATGCAAGGACGCAATGCGAAAGTCAAAAGGAGAAGCTGATGTTCGATCGCATGTTAGAGGATCACAAAAAAGGGTTGTACCCCAATTGCGAAGATGGCAAGACAAAGCTCGGTACCATACTGGAATTGCTACAGTGGAAGGCAGAGAATGCTGTGGCTGACAAATGATTTGAGAAGCTACTGAAAATATTGAAGAAGAAGCTTCCAAAGGATAACGAATTGCCCGACAGTACATACGCAGCAAAGAAGGTCGTATGCCCTCTTGGATTGGAGGTGGAGAAGATACATGCATGCCATAATGACTGCATCCTCTACTGCGGTGCATACAAGGATCTGAACGCATGCCCGGTATGCGGTGCATTGCGGTATAAGATCAGACGAGATGACCCTGGTGATGTTGACGGCGAGCCCCCCAGGAAGAGGGTTCCTGCGAAGGTGGTGTGGTATGCTCCTATAATACCACGGTTGAAACGTCTGTTCAGAAACGAAGAGCATGCCAAATTGATGCGATGGCACAGTGAGGACCGTAAGAAAGACGGGAAGTTGAGAGCACACGCTGACGGGTCGCAGTGGAGAAAAATCGAGAGAAAGTACTAGGATGAGTTTGCAAAGGACCCAAGGAACGTATGGTTTTCTTTAAGCGTGGATGGCATTAATCCTTTCGGGGTGCAGAGAAGCAATCACAGCACATGGCCCGTGACTCTATGTATGTATAACCTTCCTCCTTGGATGTGCACGAAGCGGAAGTTCATTATGATGCCAGTTCTCATCCAAGGCCCTAAGCAACCCGACAACGACATTGATGTGTACCTAAGGCCATTAGTTGCATAAATTTTACAGCTGTGGAATGGAAACGGTGTACGTACGTGGGATGAGCACAGACAGGAGGAATTTAACCTAAAGGCGCTGCTGTTCGTGACCATCAACGATTGGCTCGCTCTCAGTAACCTTTCAGGATAGACTAACAAAGGATACCACACATGCACGCACTGTTTAGATGACACTGAAAGTATATACCTGGACAAATGCAGGAAGAATGTGTACCTGGGCCATCATCGATTTCTTCCGACCAACCATCAACGTCGAAAGAAAGGCAAGCACTTCAAAGGCGAGGCAGATCACCGGAAGAAGCCCGACATGCGTACCGGTGATCACGTACTTGCTATGGTCAATGATTTACACGTAATCTTTGGAAAGGGTCCCGGCGGACTAGCTGTTCCGAATGACGCTAAGGGACACACACCCATGTGGAAGAAGAAATCTATATTTTGGGACCTACCCTACTGGAGAGACCTAGAGGTCCGCTCTTCAATCGACGTGATGCACGTGACAAAGAACCTTTGTGTGAACCTGCTAGGATTCTTGGGCGTGTATGGGAAGACAAAAGATACACCTGAGGCACGGGAGGACCTGCAACGTTTGCACGAAAAAGACGGCATGCCTCCGAAGCCATATAAAGGTCCTGCCAGCTACGTCTTACGAAAGAAGAGAGAGAAATCTTCTTTGAATGCTTGCTCAGTATGAAGGTCACGACTGGCTTCTCATCGAATATAAAGGGAATAATAAATATGCCAGAGAAAAAGTTTCAGAACCTAAAGTCTCATGACTGCCACGTGATTATGACGCAACTGCTTCCGGTTGCATTGAGGGGGCTTCTACTGGAAAACGTCCGATTAGCCATTGTGAAGGTATGTGCATTCCTCAATGCAATCTCTCAGAAGGTGATCGATCCATAAATCGTACCAAGGCTAAGGAGTGATGTGGCACAATGTCTTGTCAGTTTCAAGCTAGTGTTCCCACCATCCTTCTTCAATATCATGACACACGTCCTAGTTCATCTAGTCGACGACATTGTCATCCTGGGGCCCGTATTTCTACACAATATGTTCCCCTTTGAGAGGTTCATGGGAGTACTAAAGAAATATGTCTGTAACCGCGCTAGGCCAGAAGGAAGCATCTCCATGGGCCATCAAACAGAGGATGTTCTCGGGTTTTGTGTTGACTTCATTCCTGGCCTTAAGAAGATAGGTCTCCCTAAGTCGCGGGTATGAGGGGAGACTGACTGGAAAAGGCACTCTTGGAAGTGACTCAATAATATGCAGGAACGGATATTCTTGGTCTCAAGAACACTACACAGTTCTACAGAACTCTACCTTGGTGACCCCGTATGTCGATGAACACAAGAACAGACTGCGCTCCAAACACCCAGAGCAGTGCGACGACTGGATTACATGTGAACACATCAGGACTTTCAGCAGTTGGTTGGAAACACGTCTCAGAGGTGACAACACTGTTTGTGATGAGTTGTACTTGTTATCCAGGGGACATTCTTTGACTGTATTGACTTACAAAGGATACGAGATAAATGTGAATACATTTTACACGATTGCCCAAGATCAAAAGAGCACCAACCAAAACAGCGGTGTCCGCTTTGATGCAGCAACCGAGAGCGGAAAGGACACATATTATGGTTACGTAGTGGACATATGGGAACTTGACTACAGACATGATTTTAAGGTCCCTTTGTTTAAGTGCAAATGGGTCAATCTGTCAGGAGGAGGGGTATAGGTAGACCCACAGTACGGAATGACAACAGTGGATCTGAAAAATCTTGGGTACACTGACGAACCGTTCGTCCTAGCCAATGATGTGGCACAGGTTATCTATGTGAAGGACATGTCTACCAAACCGAGAAAAAGAAAAGATAAGGAAGCGAATACATCATACGATGAGCCAAAGCGCCACATAGTTCTTTCAGGAAAAAGGGACATCCTGGGAGTGGAGGGCAAGACGGACATGTCTGAAGATTATGAAAAGTTTCATGAAATTCCTCCCTTCAATGTCAAGGCTGACCCAAGCATCCTGATAAACGATGAAGATTATCCATGGTTACGGCGCAATAAGCAAATGACACAAGCGAAGAAAAAGTGAAGACTTTCTCCCGCAACTATTATGATGATACCATGCCAACTTTTTAACACACGAGTATGCTATGCCAACTTTTTTAGAGTTCATTTGAAAACTATGAATTTAGGTTGAATTTTCTCTATAGGTGCATCTATGTTCATTTTTTAGTGAAGTTAATCACAAACTTGTGATTCACACAAATTTCAAAGAATTCAAATTTTAACTATCCAAATTTGAAAACCAATGGCACTAACAGAAAGTTTATAATATTTCTAAAACTAATGTCACTAACAGAAAGTTTATAATTTTGCTGACCTAAATGCAAAAAGAAATAAAAAATAAAGCAAAAAACAAAAGAAAATAAATAATGCAGAAAACAAAAAAAAAATCTGGAAAAAATAAATATAGCAACAATAAGTATTTTTTGTAAATAGAAACAAAATAAAATAAATAAAGCAACAAAGAAAACAAAAAAAATGTTTTCAAATTTGAAAACTAATGGCACTAA
>NW_021223533.1:0-486 GCF_002162155.2 Triticum dicoccoides
GGTCTATGATGTCTCTTACCGATTTACCGCTATCATTTTGGGGATACGCTTTAGAGACAGCTACATTCACTTTAAATAGGGAACCGTCTAAATCCGTTGAGACGACACCGTATGAATTATGGTTTGGGAAGAAACCTAAGTTGTTGTTTCTAAAAGTTTGGGGATGCGATGCTTATGCCAACAAACTTCAACCTGAAAAGCTCGAACCCAAGTCGGAAAAATGCGTCTTCATAGGATACCCTAAGGAAACCATTGGGTATACCTTCTACCGTAGATCCGGAGGCAAGATCTTTTTTGCCAAGAACGGGTCCTTTCTGGAGAAAGAGTTTCTCTCGAAAGAAGTAATTGGGAGGAAAGTAGAACTCGATGAAGTACTACCTCTTGAACCGGACAGTAGTGCAGCTCAGGAAGATGTTCCTGTGGTGCCTACACCGACTGGAGAGGAAATTAATGATGATGATCAAGGTACTTCGGATCAAGTTGCTA
>NW_021223534.1:0-2002 GCF_002162155.2 Triticum dicoccoides
GCATTAAAGAAAAGCACTTGTTGGGACACAACCCAACACTTTTACCTACTGTTTTTGTGTGTTCACATGATTATGCTATTGTAGTGATCATATTTTGTTACTCTTGTTTCAATAAAGTGCCAAGTAAAGCCTTTGGGATAGTTTGGGTGATAGTTGATTTGATCTTGCTGAAAAACAGAAACTTCTGCGCTCATGAAAAATAATTCCCATTTTTAACAGAAGAGTGATTTTGAGTTGATTCTTTTGCAGAATATTAATAAACAAATTGCTCACGTTGTCCTAATTTTTCAGAATGTTTAGGGCAGCAGAAGTATGGTTGGAGTACAGATTACTACAAACTGTTCTGTTTTTTACAGATTCTGTTTTCAATGCATAGTTCACTTGTTTCCTAGTTTCTATGGCTTATATTTCTCAATATAAATTGTGGAAATGATATGCTACAGTAGGCATTGTATAACAACCCGGATGTAACTTTCCATAATTGTAACTCCAAGTCTTACTATTTCCGGCTATGTGATATGTTATTTCCTTCGTGGTTGGGTTTTTGTCTTTTGTTTTGCATTTTGTTCATGTCATGATCTCATCTCATAGCATCACGCGCATTGCATCTGCATGTTTTCATAAAACTTGCATCCGCTCGTAGTTGCCGCTCCTCGCTTCTCTCTATTGCATTTGTTGACCATTCCGAGACCAACTGTGTTTTCCATTCCCTCTTGTCAAACCACCTAACCTCTCTGCACAACCACCGACCCCCTCTTGCGCGCATCCGAAAACTGCTCCGAACCCGAACCGGTGGTGTTATATCATTCTTGACAATTTCCATTCACGTTTCACGTTTCACACGTTGTCAAGAATGGGGTATTTTAAATCCATTAATCTCTTCGTTGGAGTTACCTTGTGTCATATTTCACCTAAAGACTTCCCTAAGGAATGTTGCTATTGTGGTGATTATCAGTGGTCCAAGTTATCTCTCTATCATCTTGGTGGAAGAAGTTTTTCATCTCGTTGGTGTTATCAATTATATTATTTGTTTCCGTAGTGGCAGAATTTTGCCTCAATTTTGAGAAGTTTTCCATAAGCCTACTACAAGCTTATTTGTTTCATTGTTGGTTTTGCAACAAGTCCGTTATAACCTTCTTGGAAGGGTGCTTTCCAAGCTCATTTGTGGCAGAAGTTGGCATTTTCTTCTCCATTCTGTTATTCCAATGATCTATCTTTTATTCTTTCTTCCAGAGGCATTATGATGTTGCTCTCTTCACTCATCATCTCGAATTGAGGATCGTGTTCTTTTCATGCTTATCCATTTAACCGGAGTGTCGTGTCTTCTTTTCAAGCTCTTTTCATCTTATCAAGTCTTGCCTCTCTTTTCAATCGGAGTGCTGCCTGAATTCTTCCTTGCTCATCTCGTTTTAACCAGAGTGGTTTTCGAATTCTGTCTTGTCTATTAAACTCTTGATTCATGTCTTTGCAACCTTCAAGTTCTCATAATGTTCCTTGTTCCTCTTTGCTAACATGTTGTTTGCAGTCTCATTCATCTCCGTTGTATTCTTACTTTCAAGTTGTTCAACCTCCCAAGGTTCGTGGTTCCACTCATTTGTCGAAGAAGCAACTTAGTTTACCTCTTTCTTTTCCGCTTCTCTCCGGTGCCATCCCTAGGATCTCGGGTCGAGATCCTCTTGTAGTGGTGGAGTGTTGTAACAACCCAAATGTAACTTTCCATAATTGTAACTCCAACTCTTGCCATTTCCGTCTATGTGATATGTTATTTCCTTCGTGGTTGGGTTTTTCTCTTTTGTTTTGCATTTTGTTCATGTCATGCATCTCATCTCATAGCATCACGCGCATTGCATCTGCATTTTTTCATAAAACTTGCATCCGCTCGTAGTTGCAGCTCCTCGCTTCTCTCCGTTGCGTTCGTTGACCGTTCCGAGACCAACCGTGTTTTCGATTCCCTCTTGTCAAACCACCTAACCTCTCTGCACAACCACCGACCCCCTCTTGC
>NW_021223535.1:0-5059 GCF_002162155.2 Triticum dicoccoides
AACAAAATCGCTCGTTGGGACCAACTCCCTGGTCGCCGGTTATTCGGGTCCATGGGTGTAATGAGATAGCTAATGACAATAAAGAAAAAATCTGGCCAAATCTACTACCTCGAGGAGACAGCTAATGATAATAAAGAAAAAATAATCAGGCTAAATCTACTACCTCGAGGAGACAGCTAATGAGAATATTAATGTGGACAATTCTCATTGGTCTTACCAAAATTGATTGTGTAAATAATAAATGCAATAGAAATTTGTACCTATGGAATTTACGTGAAAAAATCTGGATGATCTTGAGAAAATTGAGTAATTAAAACTAGATTTTGTAGAGGTCTATATAAGGATGCCGTTACATATGCTACCTCAAACCCAAACCCAAAGGAGAGAGATACACAAACAAGAGCACGGACAAGTTTAGGAATTTCACCTATGGAGGGGAAAACTACTCTATGCTTTCTCATGGTGCTTCTACTGGTAGGAAACTGCGCACATGCTGGTATTGCTCACTGCCTCCCCCTCTTGTCTCTCTTCTGGTGTTCTCTGTTTTTGCCAAGCCAAATAGCAGCATTAGTTTTAGATCTCTGGCAGAAAAGCGCATCAAAAGCATCCTGATATATTAACAGTTCCAAGTGAAAACAAATCATGCAATTACAAACAAAGCAAGCATGAATTTTTTTATCCGTATTATTCTATTTTCTGGCAAAGATGCTTATTGTTATTGGCGAAATTGCTATTTTCACAATGGTTTGTTTTAAATTTGGAAAGAACAAAGTATATTATGCAGTCTTCTTGCCCTAAAACATGCAGGTACTACACGTATTCCCACAAGCAACTTTGGGAATTTCTTTGAAAATACTGCAATGTGGAAATGTGTTTCCACGGTCCGTTGTAGCCAGTTTCAAAATTTACGTGCTGATAGAATACGCTGGTATACGTCACATAAATTACATGGCGTTTGTATCTTCCTTCAAGGCCTTAATTTCTGGCTTGGGTGGGGCTCTGAAAATACATCAGCTTATATGTAGCGTTTGACGACCAATATTTTGTTTCCTTGCAGAGAACAGCTGCAAAGAGCACCGTACTTTGGAGACAGGCTGCCTAAGAAAATATTGTAGGGCAGCCTGCAACAGAGACTACGAAGGACATCGTGTCAGGAATGCTTATTGTACTGGCTTTTTCCCCTTCGTCTTTTGTGTCTGCGACGTCTGTGACGGCTAGAAGTATTACACATGTAAGGAGACAATGCAACATCGCATGACGGGGTTCATTTACACAAATGAATCATCAAGTTTGGCAATAATAAATTTTGTCTACGTAAACGTGTGAACATGATACTACCTAGTTAATTTGTAACGTGGTTGTTTTTGCATAATCACCATCATGTTTTATTCACAGATTCCGTGTGCCTCCATCCACAGGCTAGAAACCTTGAAACGAGTTTGACTTGTAGTAGTAGCTACTAACCCTTTCCTCTCACCCCCCAAAAACCCCGGCGGAGGGAGTCCAACTCCAAGCACCAAAAAGTTGCTCACTCGCCTTATTTCCTTAGTTAATTTCCAGCATTGTCTGAAAAAAAGGTTAATTTCCAGCATTACCCCCAAAAATGTTAATTTCTAATCACATACCATTTGAGGAAGAACGCGCAAAATCAGCTGGTAGTCAATTGCTGCCTGTTTTAGCCTGTACCATGTTAGAAAAAAAATCTCAACGGGACACCTTAGTTTGGCACGTACTTACTCCTCCTATCGGGACATCAGTACGAATTTAGTAACTGATCAAGCTAAATCTGCATGGACAGCAGACAGTGAAAACATACCAAAGCACAGGCCGGTTATGCCTACAAAATTAGAAAGTTTCCAATCTTTCTCTATATTATATCATTTTAGATACACAAATATTAATTGGCTTATATATAGAGAATATCTTCTTATTCTTCTGGGATATCTCTCTGAAAAGCTAAAAGATACACTACCAGGTGTCTACGACATATATATGCCAAGCGAATGTTTTTTGGTGGAATTTTGAGGTGGTAGCATATGGCAATTTCTTTCCTTTTTGCAGCAAAATTTTCTTCTTTCTAGAAACTGTCATGCACCTCTGAAGAAATTGCTATGCGTCTCTGAAGAAACTGCCACCAAAGTTCGCAAATGCCACCCTCCCAGCGAACGTCCACCGGCTACTGGGGACCTTCTTTTAGACAAAAAATTTTTTAGACAAAGTTAGATAGATAGATAGATAGATATGGCCGCGGAATAAGTCTTGGATGGAAGATAAAGATAGGCGCAGATGATGAATCCAGGCCATGGACTTCTTCCGTGAATAGGGTATTGGGCCTGCGACAGATTTGCGTGCTTCACTGCACGGAGAGGCAGAGGCTCTCGTCAAAAGGTTGATGCATCGCCGGCATCGGGTCTATTGTTCCATGTCATTCTCGTGCCACGGGTTCCGCACCGCTGGACTCGATCATGTCTGTTGTACTTTCAAGCTCTGTCGACGTCCGCTGAGACCTTATCAAATGCACGCAGTTCTTCTTGGCAGTAACATAGGTGTATGTTGCTTTGGTTTGGTCTGGGCCTTTGGCCGGTGCATCTTATAGGTACATACGCAATACTACTACGTGGAATAAAACTCGCTGATCAATCAAACAAATGGATGTGAGAACCAAGTAAAACGTAATTCCATCTATCTAAGTTGAAATGAACAATACAACTAAATTCCACGAGCCACTTTGTTTCGAGTAATGATCCTTTCCGATCCATGAAATGCTATGTTTCCCTAGTCTTTCAGAATCCAACAGTGCCCTATTTTTGATCAATTGATCGACCGACTCAACCAATGCCGTTGATTCATCTACTTATGTCAAAATATGGGGTTCACAATATTATTGTAAGCAGTTTCCCACATCTGCATAAAATCAATCTAAAAATGCCCTAAACCAAAACATATTAAACAAATGCTACCCCAAAATAATAAAACAAAATCACATAGCGTGGGAAATAAGTGTGAATACCAAAATTTGAATCACATAGCGTTGGATCGATAGCATGTTAGTTACCAAATAGTTCATTTCATCTAGGATTAATGTGGTGCTACATATGGTGCCTCCAATTAATATATATATATATATATATATATATATATATATATATATATATACATACATATATATATATATATGGCTCCTTAGATTCATAAGAATCCTTAGATTTTTTTCTCCTAAAGGGTTTATGTCGCTTACTTCAAGATGAAAGATAGCCTCGTCTCAGGGGTTTCCCTTAGCTGCCCGACCCAATCGCAGGTTTCTATGAAACTGGTTATAGAACCTTTTCTGCATGTTTTTTTTTCATTTTTCTGTGCTCTCTATTACGTGGATCTCAACTTCTCATGTCACTATATATAGGCAGGGGTGGACCCAGGAAAAAAACTTAAGAGGGGGCAATAATGTATTACCATATTCATGAATCAATAAGGTAAGCATCCATATAAACTAAAACATGGGCATGATCACTTCATTCACCACAAGGCAACCAAGTTCTTTGCAAAGTGAAAGAAAACTAACAATGTGAAAAAAAAATGACTTACATCAATATGTCAATATTTTATTCTGAAGTTATAAAACACATTCTTTTGATAATATAACTATAACCTGCAAGAAAATATATTATGAAATCAGGGGGGAATGAAAACATTGAAGGATGTCAATATAACATAAGAAAAGTGCATTCGCACATTACCTTTCGTTTCATCACACGGTGATCTTTCACTTCGTGAAAACACTTAACTGACACTTCATTTGAAATTTTGTTCAACAATTCTTTTTCTACAAAGAGACAATGCTATGGTTCAAAAATCACCACTGGTTTTGTTACGAAGAGCATTCTTCACCATCTTCATAGATGATAAGTGATAGCTTTATACAGTATAAGTCTATCGACTAAAGATTATAAAATCTGCAATCCTATTCCTTGGATGGATCCCTGGGAAGCCTGTTCAAGTCAACTAGTGCTTGGAGGTCGTTGATTTTTTTAAAAACTTCTCCACTAGCTTCCCTTCAGATTTAAGTGTCAACAACTAAAACATTAAATGATTTTTAGAATTGCCAAACATCATACATGAAGATAAAGTGTCCTGGGAACTATGTACTAGAATACATGATCCAATTAAATTTGAGTGTATCGGTTTGGACTAGCCAATCTTACTTGTAAGTAGAAAGAAGCCCACAAAAATTTACAAGTTAAAGAAAAAAATGTTTGAACTGGCCTAGTCAATCGCAAATTTTACATACAAATTGTTCGGACTAATATGGTTTCTAACATGGAAATTGCATACGGGCAATTTTTTAAAAAACCCTAGATGACATATACGGCTTGACTTACCTTGATGCCAATTAGATTGAGGGAATTGCAGAATTGGTAAAAGGGTTGTGTTGTGGCGTCGTCGTGCAAGGCCACGAAGAACAGAGAACAACAAGTCATTGATTGCTGGCGGCGAGACAGCTGCACCACACCACCATCGCTGAGCGGCGAGGTCAGGTTGTCTGCATCTCGAGCGTGATGCAGGGCCAAAGGGATGGATCGAGCGGTAAGATCAATTAAAACATTTGAGTGAATATAAACTACTCCCTCCATTCCCAAATATTTGTTTTTCTAGAAATTTCAACAAGTGACTACATGCGAGGAAAAATGAGCGAATCTACACTCTAAAATATGTCCATCTAAAATGTTTAGAAAGACAAATATTTGAGAACGGAGGGAGTAGAATACATGCTATTTTGAAAATAAACAACAAAGTGGGCTGACTGGGGGCAGCGTAATGGGCCGAGTGGGGGCAGCATAATGGGCCCAGTGGGGGCGCATGGAGGTAGGTAGAGGATCGATATAGCGTGCGTGAAAAATCAAGTGGGGGCAGCTGCCCCCACAACACTCAACGTGCGTCTGAATGTATCCGGTGCACCCGGACTTGTGGTGTTACCGGTGCACCAGATGCCTTAGAATATTTAAAAAATCTGAAAAAAATTAGCATGTTAACACAATATCAATGTACGATGTCACAAAATTTC
>NW_021223536.1:0-1658 GCF_002162155.2 Triticum dicoccoides
TCTATCATGTCATTCATGACATCTTCCCAAAAAAAGTGATATGAGTGATATGACTTTTGTCAATGTATAAGGCATGTCTGTCAAATTAACCTCGTGGTACTGGTTCTCAAATTAACCTCTGGGTTTTGCTGGAGTACTTGTTTTTTGAACACACGTTTATCGAAGGTCTATCACGTTACTTTTTGAACACATGTTAATTGGCTTAAAGGTCTATCATGTTACTTCACGACATCTTTCCAAAAAAAGTGATATGACTTTGGTCAACCTATAAGGCATGTCTGTCAAATTAACCTCGAGGTACTTGTTCTCGAATTAACCTCTGGGTCTTGCAGAGTACTTGTTTTTTGAACACATGTTAATCGAAGGTCTATCGCGTTACTTTTTGATATTTTTTTGTTTTTTTGAACACATGTTAATTGGCTTGAAAGAAGGTCTATCATGTCATTCATGACATCTTCCCAAAAAAAGTGATATGAATTTTGTCAACCTATAAGGCATGTCTGTCAAATTACTTGTTCTTGAATTAACCTCTACGTCCTGCTGGAGTACTTGTTTTTTAAATGCATGTTAGTCCTACGTCTATCACGTTACTTTTTGGTATTTTTTGCTTTTTGAACACATGTTAATTGGCTTGAAAAAAGGTCTATCGTGTCACTTCACGACATCTTTCCAAAAAAAGTGATATGACTTTTGTCAACCTATAAGGCATGTCTGTCAAATTAACCTCAAGGTACTTGTTCTCGAATTAACCTCTGGGTCTTACAGGAGTACTTCTTTTTTGAACACATGTTAATCGAAGGTCTATCGCGTTACTTTTTGGTATATATTTTTTTCTTTTTTTAACACATGTTAATTCACTTGAAAGAAGGTCTATCATATTACTTCATGACATCTTCCCAAAAAAGTGATATGAATTTGTCAACCAATAAGGCATGTCTCTCAAATTAATTGTTCTCGAATTAACCTCTACGTCCTGCCGGAGTACTTGTTTTTTGAATGCATGTTAATCGTAGGTCTATCGTGTTACTTTCTGATAATTTTTGTTTGTTGAACACATGTTTATTGGCTTGAAAGAAGTTCTATCGTGTTACTTCATGACATCTTTCAAAAAAAAGTGATATGACTTTTGTCAATGTATAAGGCATGTCTGTCCAATTAACCTCGTGGTACTGGTTCTCAAATTAACCTCTGGGTTTTGCTGGAGTACTTGTTTTTTGAACACACGTTAATTGAAGGTCTATCACGTTACTTTTTGAACACATGTTAATTGGCTTAAAGGTCTATCATGTTACTTCACGACATCTTTCCAAAAAAAGTTATATGACTTTGGTCAACCTATAAGGCATGTCTATCAAATTAACCTCGAGGTACTTGTTCTCGAATTAACCTCTGGGTCTTGCAGAGTACTTGTTTTTTGAACACATGTTAATCGAAGGTCTATTGCATTATTTTTTGATAATTTTTTTTGTTTTTTTGAACACATGTTAATTGGCTTGAAAGAAGGTCTATCATGTCATTCATGACATCTTCCCAAAAAAAGTGATATGAATTTTGTCAACCTATAAGGCATGTCTGTCAAATTACTTGTTCTTGAATTAACCTATACGTCCTGCTGGAGTACTTGTTTTTTAAATGCATGTTAATTGTACGTCTATCGC
>NW_021223537.1:0-404 GCF_002162155.2 Triticum dicoccoides
CTGCTTCTGGAGTTGCAGATCAAATCATTACGCTGTATCCTCTCTGAGAGTTCTTGGAGCCAAAATTTTGCAGCATATGGTTGGGGAGCTCGGTGCAGAGAGCACCATGAGATTCTCGCCACTGCGCCGCTGCATCTTCTGGTCAAAAGGCGACCACTCGGAGTTCCGGCGACGACGTCCGGCTCTTGTAATTCCAGTTTATCTAGTTCTTCGGCTTGGTATTCACACGTTCTACCTCCGGTTCACCGGTGGTGCTATAACCATTCCTCCACCCCAAGTGGTTTCATCCCCGGCGGTGCTGGAATTGTGCCAGGATCGAAGACGGCGAAGAGGACGCGATTGCTTTTCATTTTTGTTGTCTGGGGTCCAATCTGTAAAATATCCGGCCTGGGTTGTAATTTTAT
>NW_021223538.1:0-477 GCF_002162155.2 Triticum dicoccoides
CTTTTGTACCATCTAAAGTATAATCAAGTTGAACAATAAGTTTTAAAAAATCAGGTAATTCTTCTTCCTTTGTGCCTAGCATGCACGTGTATTTAGCTTGTCAAGAATAATAAAGCCAACTAGAATTATAGATTTACCAAAAAAATACTTCACAAATATAAGAACTATAGATGTACAAAGAGGTATTAGGCAGTTCAATGGCCATGAATATTCTTCGAATTTAAAGGGAGCAATACTATCTTAAATTCCACTTTAAGGATTATAGGAACTTTACCCAATTTTATTTTTAAGTTAGGCGTTTCAAACCATCTATCTTCGACATTTACCGTTATGGGCAATGGACAACACATTGATTTTTCCTCTAGGCCAAGAAAAAGACATGGCTCAACTCCTAGGAGTCAACCGCCAGAAATGCCCGTTTGAGTCCACATGCATGAGGTTGATGGCAGCCTTGAGGATTTCATACAATGTATTATA
>NW_021223539.1:0-3202 GCF_002162155.2 Triticum dicoccoides
ATTGATAGAAGAAGTTAAAGTGAGTATAAGGGTGGTATAAGCCAAACTCGTCAACCCAGGAAGCAGCCCAAGCAACAACTAGACGACCAACATCTTCAAATCTAGCATCGAGGATACCGAGAGCAAACAAGACAATGCCTTCTCGATGAAGAACGACACCAAGACGCTATTACCGTCCGATCCAAAAACCTGTATGTAGAGTTTCTCGGATGCTCGAAGAGAGGCACGGATAATGCCGTGGATCGTAGCCGGTCATGGCCGTGGGCTGAAGATGTGCAGCGTGCACACGCTAGCATTGGAGGATAGTTTTCTAAATTCCATGAACCAGGCTGGCATGAACTCCTCGTCCAATAGGGTGGTGCCACTCTATTTCGTGTGGCTAGTCCATCGTCCAGAGTGAGCGGTGGTGCTCCGCCCGCGGGACACGTACAGACAAGGTACACATTCTTTGTTGTTTACCTGGTCCGTCTTACTCTCTGGAATGTTGGATGGGTAAACGTTCCTAAAGTGACAAGTTTCTCCTGCACCAAAATGTAAGGAAGGCTCCTGCAGCTTAGTCGTGCTTCCTCCTAGAGACGCCGCTTTGTCCTTCCCCACCGTTTTTATTCCACCAACACATTAAAATCGAATTTTACCCATGATCTATTTAAATCAATTTTTCTAATGCCCGAGTTGGTAGTCTCGCCTCATTCCGATTAATCCTTTCCCACCGTTTTTTATCCCATCAACACATTTAAACCGGATTTTACCCATGATCTATTTAATCCGATTTTATTTGCCAATAAGATCAATTTTCGGTAATATATGGTAACTTTTATATAGAAAGTAATAAATCATGATCAATCTTTAATCAAGCATATTTAAACCAATTTGATCTGCCAATAAGATCAATTTTCCGTACTATTTGATAACTTTTATATGAAAATAAATAAATCATGATCAATCTTTAATCAAGCATCTCTATCTCTACTCCTAATGAACGACTTGGTAGTCTCCGTTTCAATCTCCCACCTTCGTCTGTTTTTTTTCCGTCTCCCCTCCCACCTCCTAAGTAACTATCCCCTCACGAAAAAAGGGTGATCCCATCATCATGAAGAAAAAACGGATGATCCCGTAGACGACCACGCAGCGAGGCCCCCTCTGTGCGAAAAAACCCGGACGACGACCATGTAGTCATGCCCCCTCGCACGAAAAAAGATCGGACGAACCAGGGAGCGAGGCTCCTCTCTCCATCCAACTCATCCCTCGATCTCTCCAGTCCTCCTGTCGCTCGACCATATTTTTTCTAGGGTTCCCACCTCCGCCGCCAACCGTCTTCGCCCGCCCGCTGCCGCCCCTCCGTTCGACCTAACCAAACCTCAAGGCCTTCCTCCGCTGCTGTCACGAGTGGTCAAGGTCGACAAGGAGGAGATGAATCTGCACGCCGGCCTTCTTCCACTCCCATCCTTATCTTGCCTCGCGATTCGATTTGGAACAACACTTGTGAAGTGCGGACGTGGCGTAGGGTACCTAGCGAGGTGTGCGTGTAAGAGCATGTATTACGCTCCAGCATGGACAACTGCCCCATTATCCACATATGAGGAATGGATGATGTGGAGAAGAGAGATAAAAAAGATGGTTGCCTGCAGACCAACACGGGATCTTGCAGAGGAGCCGGTTGCTTGGGTGAAAAAGCTGAGAGAGAGAGGCAGGGACCGCAAGGAAAAGTGGAGCAGATGAAGAGAGAGAGATTGCATGGGGGGATTAACTGCATGTGCTGCCTCATTTCTATGCGCCTATGTGGATACTGAGACCACACCATACCAGTGCTTCCATAGCTCATGCCCTAAGAGGACCTGGTGTTCCCGGCTTCCCAGGCGGCATGGTCCATGGTAGGGCATGACCTGGTGGTGGACTTCTTCAGCGACTTCTTGGGCTCCGTCATCCCCGCCCCCCGATTTGTCATCGACGACAAGTACGGCCACGACCCCTCTGCCGTTAACGTCGCATGGCATCTCAAAACGCAAATTAAATTCATGTCATCTATTTGTCACCGTTGTACGTCAGGTAGAGCAGCTCCGCGGAAGCCGCTGGCCACCATGATTAGGTACGTGAACAACTGCATCCATCCATCTTGCGGATTAATTAACATAATTAAGTGCCCAACTGATTCCGTTACTTTGCAGATTCTGTAGTGCAGCCTTATGTGCGAAGCAAGAAAGTTAGGATCCGGTGGCAGAAGTCCTTTGAACGTGGACAAATCAGTACCAAAATTGATCTGGTTCTTCCAATCTGTGTGTACAATATTTTTTCTAAGGAGCAAGTAGGTGGAGCACACGAGTGACGTGATACCCCAAACTCTCACTAACTACTCCTGAGCATCTCATAATGTGATGTCTATAGGAGATGGAGCAGCAACTCGTTGATGCATGAACCGATGCGGTCTGAATCAAGCCTGTTTGCGTCTTGGTGAGAATCCTTGGTCTGGTTTGACCATATTTTTGGACTGCATTTTGTGGTTGTGTAGGAAATTGTGTGCAGCGTAGGATCTGTACTGTACGTGGATTGCAATTGCGGGACTGATGGTAAGGTTTGATCAATGAACATCAACATAATTTACAGTTTGATTCAGGACTATGCATCTGCTTGCACTGATTTAGGGCCGGGCCCTCAGAAAGAAAAAGGGAATTAAGTACAATCCATAAATCTGTAAATGTAATTGTTAAGTTCTTGCCCTGAATTTTTCCATAGTGAAATTGCCAGTGCAGTATGGTATTGACGCTTATTCCATCAGTCATGCTAACTATAGACCAACTACTTTTAATTCTTCTGAAAGACATATTGAAAACGGGTCACCTGTTTTTAGTAAACAAAGACAAGATGAAGCTTACGGAGAAATCATCTAACAGATATCCAACTCTTGTAGAACATTTAATAGACTCATCCACCTGCTGAAAAAAGATTCGCAATCTGGGGTATCTCATTCATTGCTAGCATAAGAGAGCCATGTATTGCTGTCTTTTTACATTCTTTGCAAAATTCGGCATCATGTTCTAACATTAGTATTTTTTTTCTTTTACGGTTTTATTAGGGAGTAGAAGGAGTTTGTGCGAGGGTGCAGGGGCGCCGGTGGTACTGGTTCAACCCATGAAAGTTCTTTCTCATAATTGCTACCAATTCTATAATTTTTTGTGATTTTGTTAACCTGACTAGAGCTTTCATG
>NW_021223540.1:0-1481 GCF_002162155.2 Triticum dicoccoides
TATTAGTATACTCCTTATAGTCTAGAATGGTCTGAATCTCTCTATTTAATCCACCCAGAAAACGTGCAAGCATAGCTTCATTCTCCTCAACAATACCACATCTAATCATGCCAGTTTGTAATTCCTGATAATATTCTTCTACAGAATTTTTCCCTTGTCTTAAATGCTGCAATTTTTGAAGCAATTCACGTTGATAATATGGTGGAACCCAACGCGTACGCATAGCAGTTTTCAAAGCAGCCCAAGTAGTTGGAATAGGATATAATCTACAATGTTCAGACCACCATACACATGCAAAACTAGTGAAAGCACAAACGGCAGCAGCAACTCGTCTCTCCTCAGGATATTGTAAACATGTAAATCGTTGTTCAGTTTCTAACTCCCAAGTAAGATATATATCAGGAACATATCTACCCTCAAATGGTGGAATATTCAATTTCAGTTTAGGATTATGGACATCATCTCGTACCTGAGGTGGTGGTGCAGGCCTACCATTACGAATATATACCTGAGGTCGACCTGCTGGTGGTGGTACAGGTGGCTGCACGTAGTGTTGATTTTGATCAACCTCATCCTCATAGTCTCCCACATAAGCATCCTCCTCCGCATCAGCAGCAGGAGCCACAGAAGTATCAATAGCAGCACCAACAGTTTGGCCAAACGCAAGAGGAACACGGCTTGCTCGGCGGAGGTCTGCTTCGCGACGTGGAGGTAGTCGTTGTTGTTGTTGTTGTTGTTGTTGGAGAGGTGCGTTAGCTGCAGCGGGTGGTGGTGGTGGAAGACGCGCTAGCAATTCATTAAACTTGTTATCGAGCTTTGTTTCGAACGTCTTCTCAAAGCCAGTGATCTTCTCCATGGCCTCTTCAAAATTGTTCAGCACATCTTGCACCTGTTCAGTCATCATTTGCTGAAACTTATCATGAAGCTCCTTGTTCGATAAATTCTCCCAGTCAATCTCGTCGGCTTGTGATCCTGGCATGGTTAGCAGTAATAGAAACACACAAGAATATGATCCTACAAACTACGAACAAGTGGTGGTGGTGGGTGTCACAAATCCGTCAAGCAAATCTCAAATTCTTACCAGTTCTTACCCAGCAGCAGGCGGTGATCGGCAACCGTTGTAGTCAAAAACTCTCAAAGCTTGGATAGAGCGATTACCAGGGAGAGTCAAACGCACGACGTAGACGTATGTGGAGCTGGGAAGGCTTATAATATGGTAGCAAAAAGGGTCAGCAATAATCAATTCAGAGATGCAAAATTGAATAAACGCTCAACGACGGTACTGTGCTGGTCCTAGGCTAGACTGTGCTAGAGACGCGAGCCTAGAACACTAACAAAATCACGGCGCGGCACGTAAACAAGGGAAAAGCACACTCTGGAATTTTTTTTTTCGCTCTTTTTTTTTGCGCTCTTTTTTTTTTTGCGCTGCTTTTTTTTTTTGCGAAAAATCACTATAATGGCGAGTGTCTCAAAACTCTTCT
>NW_021223540.1:3186-18595 GCF_002162155.2 Triticum dicoccoides
GCCCTAAGGGCTGTATATATGGAGGAAGAGGGGGGGAATTTCGTGGCCCTTGGTGGAGGGGTCCGAAATCAACCCTATCTCTTGTTTCCCCACACATACGGACTCTAAAAATAGCCTATACTTATGTATTTCGAAATTACATGGGCCTGGCCCAATAATAAGGTGACGCAGCACCTAAAATAGCCTCGGGACGAAATTTATGAAGTGGCATCTTGTATATTTCGTCCAAGGCTTCATGCACCCATTATGGTGGCTTCAAAGTCCTGAAATCATCACTTGTAACTCCGTTCTTGTTTCCCTTGCGCATGCCATCATCTCCATGCTTGTTCTTGCTCCAATGTTCATCCTTCTCCAAGCTAGGCCCTTCATTTGTAAGCAAAACAAATGTATCCAATTTAGGCAGCATCATATTCTCATGAACATTAGAATCATTACCAAGAAACGAAAGTACCTGGTAGTTTAGTTGGCGTGCACGAGCTCTAGTAATTGGTCCAATATGTATAGCAGCAGGGGCTGTGGGTGTAACAATTGTATTGATGTCCTCATCATCTATGGTGTGCCTTGTATCTTCATGCATCTTCTTGAGGTGATTCACTCGGTCGCTCGCGTCCATGTTGATGCGCTCTTGTAGTGGTAGAGGAAGAATGTCCAATGGGGACAATGGGTTGAATCCAAAGACGACCTCGAAAGGGGACTTGCCGGTAGTCGAATGCCTTGCACGGTTGTAGGCGAACTCGGCGATTGGGAGACACTCCTCCCACTCCTTGATGTTCTTCTTGATCAAGACTCGTAGTAGAGTGGAGAGTGTACGGTTCTTCACCTCCGTTTAGCCGTCGGTTTGAGGGTGGTACGCCGTGGAGAAGAGTAACTTGATTCCGAGCTTGGCGCATAAGGTCTTCCAAAAGTAACTCAAGAACTTGACGTCGCGGTCCGAGACAATTGTCCTTGGCATTCCATGAATACGTAAAATTTCCCTACAAAACAAATTTGCAACATGTGAAGCATCGTCTATCTTGTTGCAAGGAATGAAATGAGCCATTTTGGAGAAACGGTCCACAACAACAAACATGGAGTCCTTGCCATTTTGAGTCCTAGGCAAACCAAGTACAAAGTCCATGCTAATGTCTTCCCAAGGTTGGTATCGAATTGGTATAGGCGTATAGAGACCATGAGATTGAGCTTTGGACTTAGCTTTGCGACATGTAGAACACCGGTTGGTGAAACGATTGACGTCCTGAAACATATTTGGCCAAAAGTAGCTCTTCGAGAGCGTGGCGAACGTCTTGTCGCGTCCGAAGTGTCCCACTAAGCCTCCTCCATGAGATTCCTGCAAAAGCAACAAACGAAGAGAGGACTCGGGAATGCAAAGTTTGTTCGCTCTCATAAGATACCCGTCTTTTAGGGAATAGCGTTCCCAAGATGTATGCGACAAACACTTGGCATAAGGAGTAGTAAAAGTTGCATCATGCTCATACAAGTCTTTGATATGCTCGAAGCCAATGACATCTAACTCAAGTTGCGTGACAAGCATGCATATGCGGGAAAGAGCATCCGCTATGATGTTTTCTTTACCCTTGATGTACTTGATGATATAAGGAAAAGACTCAATGAATTCACTCCATTTAGCATGACGCTTGTTCAACTTGGTTTGACCCTTAAGATACTTGAGGGTCTCATGATCGGTATGAATGATAAACTCATGGGGACGAAGGTAATGTTCCCATTCATGCAAAATGCGGACTAAAGCATATAGCTCTTTGTCGTAGATAGGGTGATTGAGTTGCGCTCCGGAAAGTTTCTCACTAAAGTAAGCTATGGGGCGCTTCTCTTGCGTTAACACACCCCCTATGCCATTACCACTAGCATATCAATGAATTTCAAAAGGTTTATGGAAGTTGGGTAAAGCAAGCACGGGAGCATGAGTAAGCAAATTCTTAAGCTCATTGAATGCGATATCTTGGTGTTGGAAATATGCCCTAGAGGCAATAATAAAAGTATTATTATATTTCAATGTTCATGATAAATGTCTTTTATTCATGCTATAACTGTATTATCCGGAAATCGTAATACACGTGTGAATACTTAGACCACAATATGTCCCTGGTGAGCCTCTAGTTGACCAGCTCGTTGTGATCAACAGATAGTCATGGTTTCCTGACTATGGACATTGGATGTAGTTGATAACGGGATCACATCATTAGGAGAATGATGTGATGGACAAGACCCAATCCTAAGCATAGCATAAAAGATCGTATAGTTCGTTTTGCTAGAGCTTTGCCAGTGTCAAGTATCTCTTCCTTCGACCATGAGATCGTGTAACTCCCGGATACCGTAAGAGTGCCTTGGGTGTATCAAACGTCACAACGTAACTGGGTGACTATAAAGGTGCATTACAGGTATCTCCGAAAGTAGCTGTTGGGTTGACACGGATCGAGACTGGGATTTGTCACTCCGTATGACGGAGAGGTATCTCTGGGCCCACTCGGTAATGCATCATCATAATGAGCTCAATGTGACCAAGGTGTTGGACACGGGATCATGCATTACGGTACGAGTAAAGTGACTTGCCGGTAACGAGACTGAACAAGGTATTGGGATACCGACGATCGAGTCTCGGGCAAGTAACGTACCGATTGACAAAGGGAATTGTATACAGGGTTTGATCGAATCCTCGACATCGTGGTTCATCCGATGACAACATCGAGGAGCATGTGGGAGCCATCATGGGTATCCAGATCCCGCTGTTGGTTATTGACTGAGAGCGTCTCGGTCATGTCTGCATGTCTCCCGTACCCGTAGGGTCTACACACTTAAGGTTCAGTGACGCTAGGGTTATTAGGAAGACTAGTATGTGACTACCGAATGTTGTTCGGAGTCCCGGATGGGATCCTGGACGTCACGAGGAGATCCGGAAGGGTCCGGAGGTAAAGATTTATATATGGGAAGTTGTCAAACGGATACCGGGAAGTTTCGGGGTCATACCGGTATTGTACCGGGGCCACCGGAAGGGTTCCGGGGGTCCACCGGGAGGGGCCACCCCTCCCGGGGTGCCACATGGGCTGCGTGGGGCAGGGAGCCAGCCCCTGGTGGGCTGGCCGCACCCCCTCCCTTGGGCCCATGCGCCTAGGGTTGAGGGGGAACCCTAGAGGGGGCGCCCCCCTTGACTTGGGGGGCAAGCCACCCTCTCCCCTCTCCCCTAGGCCGCCGCACCCCCCCTAGATGGGTTCTAGGGGGCCGGCCCCCTTCTCCCTTCCCCCTATAAATAGAGGGGTGAGGGAAGGGCAGCCATACCACCCTCCAAGGCGCAGCCCTCCCCTCCCCAACACCTCTCCTCCTCCGTTGTGTGCTTGGCGAAGCCCTGTCGGAGTACTGCCTCTCCACCATCACCACACCGTCGTGCTGCCGGTGGAGCTGTCTTCCTCAACCTCTCCTTCCCCCTTGCTGGATCAAGAAGGAGGAGACGTCTCCCGTCCCGTACGTGTGTTGAACGCGGAGGTGCTGTCCGTTCAGCACTTGGTCATCGGTGATTCGAATCACGTCGAGTACGACTACATCATCACCTTGCAAGCTTCCGCACGCGATCTACAAGTGGTATGTAGATGCAAACTCTCTCCCTTGACTCGTTGCTTAGATGAACTCATAGATGGATCTTGATGAAACCGTAGGAAAAATTTTAATTTTCTGCAACGTTCCCCAACAGTGGCATCATGAGCTAGGTCTATGCGTAGTTCTCTTTGCACGAGTAGAACACAATTTTGTTGTGGGCGTGGATTTTGTCATCTTACTTGCCTCTACTAGTCTTTTCTTGCTCAACGGTATTGTGGGATGAAGCGGCCCAAACCAACCTTACACGTACGCTTACGTGAGACCGGTTCCACCGACTGACATGCACTAGTTGCATAAGGTGGCTGGCGGGCGTCTGTCTCTCCCACTTTAGTTGGAGCGGAATCGATGAACAGGGCCCTTATGAAGGGTAAATAGAAGTTGACAAAATCACGTTGTGGTGATTCGTAGGTAAGAAAACGTTCTTGCTAGAACCCAATTGCAGCCACGTAAAAGATGCAACAACAATTAGAGGACGTCTAACTTGTTTTTGCAGCGATTGATCATGTGATGTGATATGGCCAGAAGTTGTGATGAATGATGAATTGTGATGTATGAGATCATGTTCTTTGTAATAGGATTCACGACTTGCATGTCGATGAGTATGACAACCGGCAGGAGCCATAGGAGTTGTCTTTATTTTTTGTATGACCTGCGAGTCATTGAATAACGCCATGTAAACTACTTTACTTTATTGCTAAACGTTAGTCATAGAAGTAGAAGTAGTCGTTGGCGTGACAACTTCATGAAGACACGATGATGGAGATCATGATGATGGAGATCATGGTGTCAAGCCGGTGACAAGATGATCATGGAGCCCCGAAGATGAAGATCAATGGAGCTATATGATATTGGCCATATCATGTCACAACTATATAATTGCATGTGATGTTTATTATGTATTATGCATCTTGTTTACTTAGGACGACGGTAGTAAATAAGATGATCCCTTATAAAATTTCAAGAAGTGTTCTCCCCTAACTGTGCACCGTTGCTACAGTTCGTCGCTTCTAAGCACCACGTGATGATCGGGTGTGATGGATTCTTACGTTCACATACAACGGGTGTAAGACAGATTTACACAGCGAAAACACTTAGGGTTAACTTGACGAGCCTAGCATGTGTAGACATGGCCTCGGAACACGGAGACCGAAAGGTCGAACACGAATCGTATGGAAGATACGATCAACATGAGAATGTTCACCGACGATGACTAGTCCGTCTCACGTGATGATCGGACACGGGCTAGTCGACTCGGATCGTGTAACACTTAGATGACTAGAGGGATGTCAAATCTAAGTGGGAGTTCATAATTTGATTAAGAACTTTATTATCATGAACTTAGTCTAAAACCTTTGCAAATATGTCTTGTAGATCAATGGCCAATGCTAATGTCAACATGAACTTCAACGCGTTCCTAGAGAAAACCTAGCTGAAAGATGATGGCAGCAACTATACGGACTGGGTCCGGAACCTGAGGATCATCCTCATAGCTGCCAGGAAACAATATGTCCTAGAAGGACCGCTAGGTGACGCTCCCGTCCCAGAGAACCAAGACATTATGAATGCTTGGCAATCTCGTGCTGATGATTACTCCCTCGTTCAGTGCGGCATGCTTTACAGCTTAGAACCGGGGCTCCAAAAGCGTTTTGAGCACCACGGAGCATATGAGATGTTCGAAGAGCTGAAACTGGTTTTTCAAGCTCATGCCCGGGTCGAGAGATATGATGTCTCCGACAAGTTCTACAGTTGTAAGATGGAGGAAAACAGGTCTGTCAGTGAGCGCATCCTGAAGATGTCTGGGTTGCACAACCGTATGACCCAGCTGAACATTAACCTCCCAGATGAGGCGGTCATTGACAGAATCCTCCAGTCGCTCCCACCAAGCTACAAGAGCTTTGTGATGAACTACAACATGCAGGGGATGGAAAAGACCATTCCTGAAGTGTTCTCGATGCTGAAGTCAGCAGAGGCTGAAATCAAGAAGAACATCAAGTGTTTGATAGAGGCGGGGTGTCCCGATCTTTCGATGAGATGATAACTATCGATTTGGTGGAGACGACTTTGACGATCCGACTACAAACGTGCAACGATGTTGTGCCTTAGCAATCGCTAAACCAACTCCGAGAGGTTATTGACCACGCCGGAACACGATCAACCTGACCACGAAGGTCTATTGCTGCAAGCAATCGAAGAACAAGCAAGAATATGATAAAAGCAATCTGAATATCGCGAATATGTATGAAGTATTGATAATGGTGGGGATCCGGAAGCGGTCTTGGTCTGGTCGTTGGACACAAACGAAGCACACGAAGTTGCAATGGCTAACTTTTAACTAAACAAATCCCAAGGAAAAGCTACTAGATGGATCTACTTATATAGGAGCAAGGGGTGGCGGCCAAGGAGGTGGGAGGACGTCCCAAGGCAGCCTAAAACTAAATCTAGGTCGTACAAGGCCAATGGGCCCAAGTGGAGGTGATGTAACACCTTTGGACTTGTAGTTTGACTCGGATTCTGCTGCAGCATCAGATTGTTTCGTCCACAACTCAACGCTCCGGACGAATTTTAAGGTGATTCCAATTGGGTTGGAAAGTGCACGAAATCTAGTTTCCAACAAAAAAAGAATCACCCAATTCGGAGTCCGTATGAAAAACTTGTGTGCGTTTTGAGTCAGGTATGTCTGTGCAGTCCGAATCTGAATCCAGAACGTGAGAGACTTGGACTCTATCTTCTCTTGGGCCAAAAGTGACGTGAGAGATCTTTTTGTACAGCAAATAAACATCTCTTTCTTCCTTATCTTCATATGTGGATTGTACAAATGTCCCATACACCTGCAATTAGACAAAACATAGAAGTGTGTGAAGTATTTTTGTTCTGGATAACATAAATAGATTATTGAATAGTTTGCAATAGAAATCACCTGACAAATATGCATATATGCAATATTTTTGGTCATATCCAAGGTAGTCATGTCCTCATCATCCTCCCCTTCTTGAAAATAAAGCCGTCCTCGACGTTGCTTAATCTGAAATGTGGCTAACAAAAGAGACAAGGTGTACATGTTGTATATGTATATGTCATCCATTTTTACTTCCCTTGATTTTTGCATATATGACACATGAATAGATGAGTAACTTGCATAGTTCATAAAATCTAAAGCCAAAAAATTAGCACAAGAAGTAGAAGGCATGAAAATATTGCAACTCAGTTTGCACATATAAGTGAAGCTCTTATTCATTTCAAAAGATTGACAATGTTCATCATTAAACCATCCCAACATTGGTGAATAAACCTTACTTGCATCAAATTTACATGTTACAACATGCTTAAATAAGCAAACATGCAATAAGTCAATCAACACAGAATCATCACCAAGATTAGAGGTCATATCAAAATGATTAAACATTGGTTCTTTTGCATCAATAGTTAATTCAATGGGTGCACTCAAAATTGTTGGTATTTCAGTTGTTTGATCACATGGCAAAGTCAAATTATCAACGTAGTCCTCTAAAATAGGTGGTGTGATCAAAGTAGTGGGTAGCTCATCAGATGGTGCATTCAAATTGACAAGGCATTCATCATTCTCATGTAGAGATGGAAGATCAGTACCTTTGTCATTACCTCTTATGATCAACTCAGATGATGTAGCCACTCTCGGGGGCGATGTGTCACATGGTGGAGGTGATGTAGTCCTGACAACAACGGATGTGGTTGTCATAGTATGCCTAGTAGTTGAAGGAACAATCATATCAACTCTTGGAATGTGCACCGTGCGCTTGTTCTCCTCGTGGCCAACACGTCGTTTTATATCCTGTTCAGCTTTGCAAGCAAGATGAAACAAATGGTCCATAGGATAACACTCTTCATGAATTAGTATCTCTTGAATATCACGGTTTAATCCTCCCCAAAATCTATCCATAAAATCATCTTCACTTTCTTCTAAAGAGGAATGCAACAAGGTAGTTTGTAAATCATCATAATATTTTGTTACAGTTTCACTACCTTGTTTTAAGTGTTGCAACTTCTTAATCATGTCACGAGTATAATAAGCAGGGACGAAAGTATGTCGCATGGCAAGTTTCAAATCATCCCAAGTAGTAGGTATATAATCAGGGTGTAACCGACAATATTCACTCCACCAAACCAAAGCATAACCAGTGAAAGAACCAACCGCAACCTTAACCTTTTTATGTTCATTGAAATTATGGGAAGCAAATATATTTTTTATGTCGAACTCCCATTCAATATATAAAGCAGGCTTATAACGGCCATTAAATGGTGGTATAGATACATTAACCTGATCATGTGCATTTGGATGTTTGTGCACCTCTCGTGACGGTTGTGGTATTTGCAAAGGTGGTGGCACGTCTCCCGCGATCGACAAAGCCCATGAATTGACTCTGGATCCTGTCATGATTAGTAGAACAAGAAACAAAACCCAAAAATAATGTTCCTATAACTACTAGGATGTGGTGGTAAAATGCTCACAGTAAAGCAAATATCAATGTCTTACAAGTTCTTACCATGCAGCAGGCGGTGATCGGCAACCAGCGGTGTCAAGTAACTCCGAATATTGAGTAAAGCGATTGCCAGGGGAGCGTACGTATACACGGTGTAGAAATATGTGGAGCTGGGTTGGCTATATATGGTAGCAAAAGATTAGCAATAATCAATTCAAAGATGCAATGTTGAATAAACGCTCAACGACGGTACTGTGCTGGTCCTAGGCTAGACCGAACTAGAGACGCGAGCCTAGAACACTAATGAGGTCACGTCGTAGCACAACTAGCATCAATGAAGGACACTAAGTAGCTTTGGACAGCAAGATATAAGTGAAGATCACACCGGCAGTAAAGATAATGAGGTGAAACAACAGCCAAGCAGGATATATCAACAACTTTGTCTCCAACTTTCCTCTGAAAAAGTTTGTGCCGATTTTTTTGTTTTTTTTTCTTCTCTCTTTTTTTTTCCTCACACTTTTTTTCTTTCTCTCCTTTTTTTTTCTCTGACTTTTTTTTCTCCTTTTTTTTCTCTCGTTTTTTTCTCTCTTTTTTTCTCCCTCTTTCCAAAACAAACTAGATAAGATGCAGATTGGATCAAGTGAAGATGTGAACGATCTCAACTATTATTATGACAAAGAATGATGGGTAGCACGGGGTGGAAATTGATGGATGGGTGGTGGACAGCGGAAGAGATAATGATGCAGCGGTGGCGTGACTAATGTGAACAGAACTCGAAACTCTAAACGAACTAGACACTAAGACCAGCAACTCGACACGACGATGCAACCGATAATTCAACTATGCAAGCAATGAAAAGAAAATTGCAAAGGCTCAAACTGGCTTGGACCAAGGATGAATAGATATAACTCTTTTTTGTGGCTTTTACTTGGACAATAGGTAAGAAAATAAATCTAATCTAGGAAAACTGGAAATTCTCACCGAGCAACCTGAAAACTGATACCACTTGATAGAGGCGGGGTGTCCCGATCTTTCGATGAGATGATAACTATCGATTTGGTGGAGACGACTTTGACGATCCGACTACAAACGTGCAACGACGTTGTGCCTTAGCAATCGCTAAACCAACTCCGAGAGGTTATTGACCACGCCGGAACACGATCAACCTGACCACGAAGGTCTATTGCTGCAAGCAATCGAAGAACAAGCAAGAATATGATAAAAGCAATCTGAATATCGCGAATATGTATGAAGTATTGATAATGGTGGGGATCCGGAAGCGGTCTTGGTCTGGTCGTTGGACACAAACGAAGCACACGAAGTTGCAATGGCTAACTTTTAACTAAACAAATCCCAAGGAAAAGCTACTAGATGGATCTACTTATATAGGAGCAAGGGGTGGCGGCCAAGGAGGTGGGAGGACGTCCCAAGGCAGCCTAAAACTAAATCTAGGTCGTACAAGGCCAATGGGCCCAAGTGGAGGTGATGTAACACCTTTGGACTTGTAGTTTGACTCGGATTCTGCTGCAGCATCAGATTGTTTCGTCCACAACTCAACGCTCCGGACGAATTTTAAGGTGATTCCAATTGGGTTGGAAAGTGCACGAAATCTAGTTTCCAACAAAAAAAGAATCACCCAATTCGGAGTCCGTATGAAAAACTTGTGTGCGTTTTGAGTCAGGTATGTCTGTGCAGTCCGAATCTGAATCCAGAACGTGAGAGACTTGGACTCTATCTTCTCTTGGGCCAAAAGTGACGTGAGAGATCTTTTTGGACAGCAAATAAACATCTCTTTCTTCCTTATCTTCATATGTGGATTGTACAAATGTCCCATACACCTGCAATTAGACAAAACATAGAAGTGTGTGAAGTATTTTTGTTCTGGATAACATAAATAGATTATTGAATAGTTTGCACTAGAAATCACCTGACAAATATGCATATATGCAATATTTTTGGTCATATCCAAGGTAGTCATGTCCTCATCAGTGTTGATGGTCAATAAGACCACTAAGTTCAAGAAGGGCAAGGGTAAGAAGAACTTCAAGAAGACGGCAAAGATGTTGCCGCGCCTGGTGTTAGAGGCGAGGGTGTCCCGATCTTTCGATGAGATGATAACTATCGATTTGGTGGAGAAGACTTTGACGATCCGACTACAAACGTGCACGACGTTGCGCCTTAGCAATCGCTAAACCAATCTCCTGAGGTTACTGACGATGCCGGAAGCACGGTCAGCCTGACCACGAAGGTCTATTCCTGCAAGCAATCGAAGAACGAGCAAGAATATGATAAAGCAATCTGAATATTGCAAATATATATGAGGTATTGATAATGGTGGGGATCCGGAAGCGGTCTTGGTCTGGTCGTTGGACACAAACGAAGTACACGAATTTGCAATGGCTAACTTTTAACTAAACAAATCCCAAGGAAAAGCTACTAGATGGATCTACTTATATAGGAGCAAGGGGTGGCGGCCAAGGAGGTGGGAGGACGTCCCAAGGAAGCCTAAAACTAAATCTAGGTCGTACAAGGCCAATGGGCTCAAGTGGAGGTGATGTAACACCTTTGGACTTGTAGTTTGACTCGGATTCTGCTGCAGCATCAGATTGTTTCGTCCACAACTCAACGCTCCGGACGAATTTGAAGGTGATTCCAATTGGGTCGAAAAGTGCACGAAATCTAGTTTCCAACAAAAAAAGAATTACCCAATTCGGAGTCCGTATGAAAAACTTGTGTGCGTTTTGAGTCAGGTATGTCTGTGCAGTCCGAATCTGAATCCAGAACGTGAGAGACTTGGACTCTATCTTCTCTTGGGCCAAAAGTGACGTGAGAGAACTTTTTGGACAGCAAATAAACATCTCTTTCTTCCTTATCTTCATATGTGGATTGTACAAATGTCCCATACACCTGCAATTAGACAAAACACAAAAGTGTGTGAAGTATTTTTGTTCTGGATAACACAAATAGATTATTGAATAGTTTGCACTAGAAATCACCTGACAAATATGCATATATGCAATCTTTTTGGTCATATCCAAGGTAGTCATGTCCTCATCATCCTCCCCTTTTTGAAAATAAAGCCGTCCTCGGCGTTGCTTAATCTGAAATGTGGCTAACAAAAGAGACAAGGTGTACATGTTGTATATGTATATGTCATCCATTTTTACTTCCCTTGATTTTTGCATATATGACACATGAATAGATGAGTAACTTGCATAGTTCATAAAATCTAAAGCCAAAAAATTAGCAGAAGAAGTAGAAGGCATGAAAATATTGCAACTCAGTTTGCACATATAAGTGAAGCTCTTATTCATTTCAAAAGATTGACAATGTTCATCATTAAACCATCCCAACATTGGTGAATAAACCTTACTTGCATCAAATTTACATGCTACAACATGCTTAAATAAGCAAACATGCAATAAGTAATTCAACACAGAATCATCACCAAGATTAGAGGTCATATCAAAATGATTAAACATTGGTTCTTTTGCATCAATAGTTAATTCAATGGGTGCACTCAAAATTGTTGGTATTTCAGTTGTTTGATCACATGGCAAAGTCAAATTATCAACGTAGTCCTCTAAAATAGGTGGTGTGATCAAAGTAATGGGTAGCTCATCAGATGGTGCATTCAAATTGACAAGGCATTCATCATTCTCATGTAGAGATGGAAGATCAGTACCTTTGTCATTACCTCTTATGATCAACTTAGATTATGTAGCCACTCTCGGGGGCGATGTGTCACATGGTGGAGGTGATGTAGTCCTGACAACAACGGATATGGTTGTCATAGTATGCCTAGTAGTTGAAGGAACAATCATATCAACTCTTGGAATGTGCACCGTGCGCTTGTTCTCCTCGTGGCCAACACGTCGTTTTATTTCCTGTTCAGCTTTGCAAGCAAGATGAAACAAATGGTCCATAGGATAACACTCTTCACGAATTAGTATCTCTTGAATATCACGGTTTAATCCTCCCCAAAATCTATCCATAAAATCATCTTCACTTTCTTCTAAAGAGGAATGCAACAAGGTAGTTTGTAAATCATCATAATATTTTGTTACAGTTTCACTACCTTGTTTTAAGTGTTGCAACTTCTTAATCATGTCACGAGTATAATAAGCAGGGACGAAAGTATGTCGCATGGCAAGTTTCAAATCATCCCAAGTAGTAGGTATATAATCAGGGTGTAACCGACAATATTCACTCCACCAAACCAAAGCATAACCAGTGAAAGAACCAACCGCAACCTTAACCTTTTTATGTTCATCAAAATTATGGGAAGCAAATATATTTTTTATGTCGAACTCCCATTCAATATATAAAGCAGGTTTAAAACGGCCATTAAATGGCGGTATAGATACATTAACCTGATCATGTGCAGTTGGATGTTTGTGCACCTCTCGTGACGGTTGTGGTATTTGCAAAGGTGGTGGCACGTCTCCCGCGATCGACAAAGCCCATGAATTGACTCTGGATCCTGTCATGATTAGTAGAACAAGAAACAAAACCCAAAAATAATGTTCCTATAACTACTAGGATGTGGTGGTAAAACGCTCACAGTAAAGCAAATATCAATGTCTTACAAGTTCTTACCATGCAGCAGGCGGTGATCGGCAACCAGCGGTGTCAAGTAACTCTGAATATTGAGTAAAGCGATTGCCAGGGGAGCGTACGTATACACGGTGTAGAAATATGTGGAGCTGGGTTGGCTATATATGGTAGCAAAAGATTAGCAATAATCAATTCAAAGATGCAATGTTGAATAAACGCTCAACGACGATACTGTGCTGGTCCTAGGCTAGACCGGACTAGAGACGCGAGCCTAGAACACTAATAAGGTCACGGCGTAGCACAACTAGCATCAATGAAGGATACTAAGTAGCTCTTGACAGCAAGATATAAGTGAAGATCACAACGGCAGTGAAGATAATGATGAAAAACAACTGCCAAGCAGGATATACAACAACTCTCTCTCCAACTTTCCTCTTGAAAAGTTTAAGACAATTTTCTGATAAATTCTTTCAAAGAATGCTACTAACTCAAGCTTTCCAATGCAAAAAGAATCACTCAATTCCGAGTTGATATGAGGAGTCAAAGAATTCTAAAACTGGCCTGAAAAAATTGGAACAAGTTGTGTTCACGAACTTCGGAGGGCAAAAAGACCTATTTAGAAGCCGATTTGGAGGTGTCAAATATTGAACTAGCTTCTGCAACTATTTAGATGCGGCTCGTCGCTATCTTCAATTTGAGTACTCACGAAGCCAAAACGGACTTCGTATGAGGAAGATACACCTGTTTTACTGAACAGTGCGCAAAACAGATTCCAATCCGAATTCAGGTACGAGATTGATTCTAGATAGATCCAATTTTTTTTTCTTCTCTCTTTTTTTTCTCACGCCTTTTTTTTCTTTTTCTTCTCCCTCTTTTTCTTTTTTTTCTTTCCTTTTTTCTCTTTTTTTTCTTTATCTTCTTTTTCTCCCTCTTTCCAAGACAAACTAGATAAGATGCAGATTGGATTAGGCGAAGATGTGAATGACCTCAACTATGATTATGACAATGAACAGTGCGTAGCACGTGGTGGAAATTAATAGATGGGATGATGGACGGCGGAAGGGATAATGATGTAGCGGCGGCGTGACTAATGTGAACAGAACTCGAAACTCTAAACGAACTAGACACTAAGACCAGCAACTCGACACGACGATGCAACCGATAATTCAACTATGCAAGCAATGAAAAGAAAATTGCAAAGGCTCAGACTGGCTTGGACCAAGGATGAATAGATCTAACTCTTTTTTGTGGCTTTTTCTTGGATAATAGGTAAGAAAATAAATCTAATCTAGGAAAACTGGAAATTCTCACCGAGCAACCTGAAAACTGATACCACTTGTTAGAGGCGAGGGTGTCCCGATCTTTCGATGAGATGATAACTATCGATTTGGTGGAGACGACTTTGACGATCCGACTACAAACGTGCACGACGTTGCGCCTTAACAATCGCTAAACCAATCTCCTGAGGTTACTGACGATGCCGGAAGCACGGTCAGCCTGAATATCGCGAATATGTATGAAGTATTGATAATGGTGGGGATCCGGAAGCGGTCTTGGTCTGGTCGTTGGACACAAACGAAGCACACGAAGTTGCAATGGCTAACTTTTAACTAAACAAATCCCAAGGAAAAGCTACTAGATGGATCTACTTATATAGGAGCAAGGGGTGGCGGCCAAGGAGGTGGGAGGACGTCCCAAGGAAGCCTAAAACTAAATCTAGGTCGTACAAGGCCAATGGGCCCAAGTGGAGGTGATGTAACACCTTTGGACTTGTAGTTTGACTCGGATTCTGCTGCAGCATCAGATTGTTTCGTCCACAACTCAACGCTCCGGATGAATTTGAAGGTGATTCCCATTGGGTTGAAAAGTGCACGAAATCTAGTTTCCAACAAAAAAAGAATCACCCAATTCGGAGTCCGTATGAAAAACTTGTGTGCGTTTTGAGTCAGGTATGTCTGTGCAGTCCGAATCTGAATCCAGAACGTGAGAGACTTGGACTCTATCTTCTCTTGGGCCAAAAGTGACGTGAGAGAACTTTTTGGACAGCAAATAAACATCTCTTTCTTCCTTATCTTCATATGTGGATTGTACAAATGTCCCATACACCTGCAATTAGACAAAACACAAAAGTGTGTGAAGTATTTTTGTTCTGGATAACACAAATAGATTATTGAATAGTTTGCACTAGAAATCACCTGACAAATATGCATATATGCAATCTTTTTGGTCATATCCAAGGTAGTCATGTCCTCATCACCTGGTAAGCCAGTTACCGGGAAGAAGTCAAAGAATGGACTGATAGAGGCAAAGGTGTCCCGTCTTTCGATGAGATGGTGGATTTCGCTTTGGTGGAAGTCGACTTTGACGATCCGACTACGAACGTGCGAGGACGTCGCGCCTTAGCAATCGCTAAACCAACTCCGAGAGGTTGTTGACCACGCCGGAGCACGATCAACCTGACCACGAGGGTCTGTTTCCTGCGAGCAAACGAAGAACAAGCAAGAAACTAAGATTGCAATCTGGATATTGCGAATATAAGATGAAAGCTTTATTGATCAAGGTGGGGTTCTGTGACGCCTTTGTCTGGTCGTTGAACACAAACGAAGTACGCGAAGTTGCAGCTATGGCGAACTTTTAATCTAAACAAAACCCAAAGTCTAAACGATGCCCTAAGGGCTGTATATATGGAGGAAGAGGGGGGAATTTCGTGGCCCTTGGGGGAGGAGTCCGAAATCAACCCTATCTCTTGTTTCCCCACACATACGGACTCTAAAAATAGCCTATACTTA
>NW_021223540.1:24517-42622 GCF_002162155.2 Triticum dicoccoides
CTGATTTTTTTTTTTGCTCTTGTTTTTTTGCGCTGTTTTTTTTTTTTGCGAAAAATCACTATAATGGCGAGTGTCTCAAAACTCTTCTTAGCTCAAACTGACAGGATGGGCACGAAATTTTTTCGACCAATTTTTTTTTTTTTCGACTGCCCGGACCCAAAAACTGGAAACGGGTCAAAAAAAACTTCCTATAATGGCACCTGTCTCAAAACACTCAGAAACACCTAAAAATAGGATAGCCAGAAATTTTTTCGAAAAATGCGTTTTCGAAAATTTTTGGGCCTAAACGGAGCGTGGCTACCCGACTCCGGCAAGGAAACACAAATCGGAATCTAGATGGATCCCGAAAACAAACCTAATAAGCAAAGAACTCGGATTGGTGGTGGATATATGGTGGTGGTATGTGGCAGCGGTGGTGGTAGCGGTGGTAGTATATGGATATGGATCGGTGGTGGTATATGGACACGGATTGGTGGTGGTATATGGATACGGATTCGGTGCGGTGGTGGTAGATGGCAGGGGCGATGATGATGGTGCGGCGGCGGCGTGACAACTTATGACCAGAACTCGAAACTCTACAAGACTAGACTCTAAGACCAGCAACTAGACACGACGATGCAACCGCAAATTCAACAAAGCAAAACCCTAAAAAGATTATGCAAGGCTCAGATTGGTTCGGATATGATGAACTAACCCTAATTTTTTTTTTGTGGCTTTTTCGTGGACTATAGGTATGAAGAACAGACTCGATCTAAACTACGAAAAACTGTAAAATCTCACCGAACAACCTGGAAATCTGATACCACTTGATAGAGGCAAAGGTGTCCCGTCTTTCGATGAGATGGTGGATTTCGCTTTGGTGGAAGTCGACTTTGACGATCCGACTACGAACGTGCGAGGACGTCGCGCCTTAGCAATCGCTAAACCAACTCCGAGAGGTTATTGACCACGCCGGAGCACGATCAACCTGACCACGAGGGTATGTTTCCTGCGAGCAAACGAAGAACAAGCAAGAAACTAAGATTGCAATCTGGATATTGCGAATATAAGATGAAAGCTTTATTGATCAAGGTGGGGTTCTGTGACGCCTTTGTCTGGTCGTTGAACACAAACGAAGTACGCGAAGTTGCAGCTATGGCGAACTTTTAATCTAAACAAAACCCAAAGTCTAAACGATGCCCTAAGGGCTGTATATATGGAGGAAGAGGGGGGAATTTCGTGGCCCTTGGGGGAGGAGTCCGAAATCAACCCTATCTCTTGTTTCCCCACACATACGGACTCTAAAAATAGCCTATACTTAAGTATTTCGAAATTACATGGACCTGGCCCAATAATAAGGTGACGCAGCACCTAAAATAGCCTCGGGACGAAATTTATGAAGTGGCATCTTGTATATTTCGTCCAAGGCTTCATGCACCCATTATGGTGGCTTCAAAGTCCTGAAATCATCACTTGTAACTCCATTCTTGTTCCCCTTGCGCATGCCATCATCTCCATGCTTGTTCTTGCTCCAATGTTCATCCTTCTCCAAGCTAGGCCCTTCATTTGTAAGCAAAACAAATGTATCCAATTTAGGCAGCATCATATTCTCATGAACATTAGAATCATTACCAAGAAACGAAAGTACCTGGTAATTTAGTTGGCGTGCACGAGCTCTAGTAATTGGTCCAGTATGTATAGCAGCAGGGGCTGTGGGTGTAAAAATTGTATTGATGTCCTCATCATGGACCCAAGCCTGAGACTGAGTGCTTTTATTGCAAGGGGAAGGGTCACTGGAAGCGGAACTGCCCCAAATACTTAGCGGATAAGAAGGCCGGCAACACCAAAGGTATATTTGATATACATGTAATTGATGTGTACCTCACCAGTACTCGTAGTAACTCCTGGGTATTTGATACCGGTGCCGTTGCTCATATTTGTAACTCACAACAGGAGCTGCGGAATAAATGGAGGCTGGGGAAGGACGAGGTGACGATGCGCGTCGGGAATGGTTCCAGAGTCGATGTGATCGCCGTCGGCACGCTGCCTCTACATTTACCTACGGGATTAGTTTTGAACCTTAATAATTATTATTTAGTGCCAAGTTTGAGCATGAACATTGTATCTGGATCTCGTTTAATACGAGATGGCTACTCATTTAAATCTGAGAATAATGGTTGTTCGATTTATATGAGAGGTATGTTTTATGGTCATGCTCCGATGGTCAATGGTTTATTATTAATGAATATCGAGCGTAATATTACACATGTTCATAGTGTAGATGCCAAAAGATTAAAAGTTGATAACGATAGTCCCACATACTTGTGGCACTGCCGCCTTGGTCACATTGGTGTCAAGCGCATGAAGAAGCTCCATGCCGATGGACTTTTAGAGTCTCTTGATTATGAATCGTTTGACACGTGCGAACCATGCCTTTTGGGCAAAATGACCAAGACTCCGTTCTCCGGAACGATGGAGCGAGCAACCAACTTGTTGGAAATCATACATACCGATGTGTGCGGTCCAATGAGCGTTGAGGCTCGCGGAGGATATCGTTATGTTCTCACTCTCACTGATGACTTGAGTACATATGGGTATGTCTACTTAATGAAACACAAGTCTGAGACCTTTGAAAAGTTCAAGGAATTTCAGAATGAGGTAGAGAATCAACGTGACCGAAAGATAAAATTCTTACGATCAGATCGTGGAGGAGAATACTTAAGTCACGAATTTGGCACACACTTAAGGAAATGTGGAATCGTTTCACAGCTCACGCCGCCTGGAACACCTCAGCGAAACGGTGTGTCCGAACGTCGTAATCGCACCCTATTGGATATGGTGCGGTCTATGATGTCTCTTACCGATTTACCGCTATCATTTTGGGGATACGCTCTAGAGACAGCTACATTCACTTTAAATAGGGCACCATCTAAATCCGTTGAGACGACACCGTATGAATTATGGTTTGGAAACAAACCTAAGCTGTCGTTTCTAAAAGTTTGGGGATGCGATGCTTATGTCAAGAAACTTCAACCTGAAAAGCTCGAACCCAAGTCGGAAAAATGCGTATTCATAGGATACCCTAAGGAAACTGTAGGGTATACCTTCTACTTAAGATCCGAAGGCAAGATCTTTGTTGCCAAGAACGGATGCTTTCTGGAAAAAGAGTTTCTCTCGAAAGAAGTAAGTGGGAGGAAAGTAGAACTCGATGAAGTACTACCTCTTGAGCGGGAAAGTGGCGCAGCGCAGGAAACCGTTCCTGTGATGCCCACACCAACTGAAGAGGAAAACAATGATGATGATCAAGGTACTTCGGATCAAGTTACTGCTGAACTTCGTAGGTCCACAAGGACACGTTCGCACCAGAGTGGTACGGCAACCCTGTCCTGGAAATCATGTTGTTAGACAACAATGAACCTTCGAACTATGAAGAAGCGATGGCGGGCCCGGATTCCAACAAATGGCTTGAAGCCATGAAATCCGAGATAGAATCCATGTATGAAAACAAAGTATGGACTTTGACAGACTTGCCCGATGATCGGCGAGTGATAGAAAACAAATGGATCTTTAAGAAGAAGACGGACGCGGATGGTAATGTTACAATCTATAAGGCTCGACTTGTCGCTAAGGGTTATCGACAAGTTCAAGGGATTGACTACGACGAGACTTTCTCTCCCGTAGCGAAGCTGAAGTCCGTCTGAATCATGTTAGCAATTGCCGCATACTATGATTATGAGATATGGCAGATGGACGTCAAAACAGCATTCCTTAACGGGCATCTTAAGGAAGAACTGTATATGATGCAGCCAGAAGGTTTTGTCGATCCTCGGTGATAGAGGCGAGGGTGTCCCGATCTTTCGATGAGATGATAACTATCGATTTGGTGGAGACGACTTTGACGATCCGACTACAAACGTGCACGACGTTGCGCCTTAGCAATCGCTAAACCAATCTCCTGAGGTTACTGACGATGCCGGAAGCACGGTCAGCCTGACCATGAAGGTCTATTCCTGCAAGCAATCGAAGAACGAGTAAGAATATGATAAAGCAATCTGAATATTGCAAATATATATGAGGTATTGATAATGGTGGGGATCCGGAAGCGGTCTTGGTTTGGTCGTTGGACACAAACGAAGTACACGAAGTTGCAATGGTAACTTTTAACTAAACAAATCCCAAGCAAAAAGCTACTAGATGGATCTACTTATATAGGAGCAAGGGGTGGCGGCCAAGGAGGTGGGAGGACGTCCCAAGGCAGCCTAAAACTAAATCTAGGTCGTACAAGGCCAATGGGCCCAAGTGGAGGTGATGTAACACCTTTGGACTTGTAGTTTGACTCGGATTCTGCTGCAGCATCAGATTGTTTCGTCCACAACTCGACGCTCCGGACGAATTTGAAGGTGATTCCAATTGGGTTGGAAAGTGCACGAAATCTAGTTTCCAACAAAAAAAGAATCACCCAATTCGGAGTCCGTATGAAAACTTGTGTGCGTTTTGAGTCAGGTATGTCTGTGCAGTCCGAATCTGAATCCAGAACGTGAGAGACTTGGACTCTATCTTCTCTTGGGCCAAAAGTGACGTGAGAGAACTTTTTGGACAGCAAATAAACATCTCTTTCTTCCTTATCTTCATATGTGGATTGTACAAATGTCCCATACACCTGCAATTAGACAAAACACAAAAGTGTGTGAAGTATTTTTGTTCTGGATAACATAAATAGATTATTGAATAGTTTGCACTAGAAATCACCTGACAAATATGCATATATGCAATATTTTTGGTCATATCCAAGGTAGTCATGTCCTCATCATCCTCCCCTTCTTGAAAATAAAGCCGTCCTTGGCGTTGCTTAATCTGAAATGTGGCTAACAAAAGAGACAAGGTGTACATGTTGTATATGTATATGTCATCCATTTTTACTTCCCTTGATTTTCGCATATATGACACATGAATAGATGAGTAACTTGCATAGTTCATAAAATCTAAAGCCAAAAAATTAGCACAAGAAGTAGAAGGCATGAAAATATTGCAACTCAGTTTGCACATATAAGTGAAGCTCTTATTCATTTCAAAAGATTGACAATTGTCATCATTAAACCATCCCAACATTGGTGAATAAACCTTACTTGCATCAAATTTACATGCTACAACATGCTTAAATAAGCAAACATGCAATAAGTCATTCAACACAGAATCATCACCAAGATTAGAGGTCATATCAAAATGATTAAACATTGGTTCTTTTGCATCAATAGTTAATTCAATGGGTGCACTCAAAATTATTGGTATTTCAGTTGTTTGATCACATGGCAAAGTCAAATTATCAACGTAGTCCTCTAAAATAGGTGGTGTGATCAAAGTAGTGGGTAGCTCATCAGATGGTGCATTCAAATTGACAAGGCATTCATCATTCTCATGTAGAGATGGAAGATCAGTACCTTTGTCATTACCTCTTATGATCAACTCAGATGATGTAGCCACTCTCGGGGGCGATGTATCACATGGTGGAGGTGATGTAGTCCTGACAACAACGGATGTGGTTGTCATAGTATGCCTAGTAGTTGAAGGAACAATCATATCAACTCTTGGAATGTGCACCGTGCGCTTGTTCTCCTCGTGGCCAACACGTCGTTTTATTTCCTGTTCAGCTTTGCAAGCAAGATGAAACAAATGGTCCATAGGATAACACTCTTCATGAATTAGTATCTCTTGAATATCACGGTTTAATCCTCCCCAACATCTATCCATAAAATCATCTTCACTTTCTTCTAAAGAGGAATGCAACAAGGTAGTTTGTAAATCATCATAATATTTTGTTACAGTTTCACTACCTTGTTTTAAGTGTTGCAACTTCTTAATCATGTCACGAGTATAATAAGCAGGGACGAAAGTATGTCGCATGGCAAGTTTCAAATCATCCCAAGTAGTAGGTATATAATCAGGGTGTAACCGACAATATTCACTCCACCAAACCAAAGCATAACCAGTGAAAGAACCAACCGCAACCTTAACCTTTTTATGTTCATCGAAATTATGGGAAGCAAATATATTTTTTATGTCGAACTCCCATTTAATATATAAAGCAGGTTTAAAACGGCCATTAAATGGTGGTATAGATACATTAACCTGATCATGTGCATTTGGATGTTTGTGCACCTCTCGTGACGGTTGTGGTATTTGCAAAGGTGGTGGCACGTCTCCCGCGATCGACGAAGCCCATGAATTGACTCTGGATCCTGTCATGATTAGTAGAACAAGAAACAAAACCCAAAAATAATGTTCCTATAACTACTAGGATGTGGTGGTAAAACGCTCACAGTAAAGCAAATATCAATGTCTTACACGTTCTTACCATGCAGCAGGCAGTGATCGGCAACCAGCGGTGTCAAGTAACTCCGAATATTGAGTAAAGCGATTGCCAGGGGAGCGTACGTATACACGGTGTAGAAATATGTGGAGCTGGGTTGGCTATATATGGTAGCAAAAGATTAGCAATAATCAATTCAAAGATGCAATGTTGAATAAACGCTCAACGATGGTACTGTGCTGGTCCTAGGCTAGACCGAACTAGAGACGCGAGCCTAGAACACTAATGAGGTCACGTCGTAGCACAACCAGCATCAATGAAGGATACAAAGTAGCTCTGGACAGCAAGATATAAGTGAAGATCACAACGGCAGTAAAGATAATGATGTGAAACAATAGCCAAGCTGTTTACTGAACAGTGCACAAAACAGATTCCAATCCGAATTCAGGTACGAGATTGATTCTAGATAGATCCAATTTTTTTTCTTCTCTCCTTTTTTTCTCACGCTTTTTTTTTCTTTTTCTTCTCCCTCTTTTTCTTTTTTTTCTTTCCTTTTTTCTCTCTTTTTTTTTCTTTATCTTCTTTTTCTCCCTCTTTCCAAGACAAACTAGATAAGATGCAGATTCGATCAGGCGAAGATGTGAGTGACCTCAACTATGATTATGACAATAAATAGTGCGTAGCACTTGGTGGAAATTGGTGGATTGGATGGTGGACAGCGGATGGGATAATGATGCAGCGGCTGCGTGACTAATGTGAACAGAACTCGAAACTCTAAAGGAACTAGACACTAAGACCAGCAACTCGACACGACGATGCAACCGATAATTCAACTATGCAAGCAATGAAAAGAAAATTGCAAAGGCTCAGACTAGCTTGGACCAAGGATGAATAGATCTAACTCTTTTTTGTGGCTTTTTCTTGGACAATAGGTAAGAAAATAAATCTAATCTAGGAAAACTGGAAATTCTCACCGAGCAACCTGAAAACTGATACCACTTGATAGAGGCGAGGGTGTCCCGATCTTTCGATGAGATGATAACTATCGATTTGGTGGAGACGACTTTGACGATCCGACTACAAACGTGCACGACGTTGCGCCTTAGCAATCGCCAAACCAATCTCCTGAGGTTACTGACGATGCCGGAAGCATGGTCAGCCTGACCACGAAGGTCTATTCCTGCAAGCAATCGAAGAACGAGCAAGAATATGACAAAGCAATCTGAATATTGCAAATATATATGAGGTATTGATAATGGTGGGGATGCGGAAGCGGTCTTGGTTTGGTCGTTGGACACAAACGAAGTACACGAAGTTGCAATGGCTAACTTTTAACTAAACAAATCCCAAGCAAAAAGCTACTAGATGGATCTACTTATATAGGAGCAAGGGGTGGCGGCCAAGGAGGTGGGAGGACGTCCCAAGGCAGCCTAAAACTAAATCTAGGTCGTACAAGGCCAATGGGCCCAAGTGGAGGTGATGTAACACCTTTGGACTTGTAGTTTGACTCGGATTCTGCTGCAGCATCAGATTGTTTCGTCCACAACTCAACGCTCCGGACGAATTTGAAGGTGATTCCACTTGGGTTGGAAAGTGCACGAAATCTAATTTCCAACAAAAAAAGAATCACCCAATTCGGAGTCCGTATGAAAAACTTGTGTGCGTTTTGAGTCAGGTATGTCTGTGCAGTCCGAATCTGAATCCAGAACGTGAGAGACTTGAACTCTATTTTCTCTTGGGCCAAAAGTGACGTGAGAGAACTTTTTGGACAGCAAATAAACATCTCTTTCTTCCTTATCTTCATATGTGGATTGTACAAATGTTCCATACACCTGCAATTAGACAAAACACAAAAGTGTGTGAAGTATTTTTGTTCTGGATAACATAAATAGATTATTGAATAGTTTGCACTAGAAATCACCTGACAAATATGCATATATGCAATATTTTTGGTCATATCCAAGGTAGTCATGTCCTCATCACTCGGAACGCTAACAAAGTATGCAAGCTCCAGCGATCCATTTATGGACTGGTGCAAGCATCTCGGAGTTGGAACATTCGCTTTGATGAGATGATCAAAGCGTTTGGGTTTATGCAGACTTATGGAGAAGCCTGCGTTTACAAGAAAGTGAGTAGGAGCTCTGTAGCATTTCTCATATTATATGTAGATGACATACTCTTGATGGGAAATAATATAGAATTTCTGGATAGCATTAAGGCCTACTTGAATAAGTGTTTTTCAATGAAGGACCTTGGAGAAGCTGCTTATATATTAGGCATCAAGATCTATAGAGATAGATCGAGACGCCTCATAGGTCTTTCACAAAGCACATACCTTGATAAGATTTTGAAGAGGTTCAAAATGGATCAGTCCAAGAAGGGGTTCTTGCCTATGTTACAAGGTGTGAGATTGAGCTCGGCTCAGTCACCGACCACGGCAAAAGATAAAGAAGAGATGAGTGTCATCCCCTATGCTTCAGCCATAGGATCTATTATGTATGCCATGCTGTGTACCAGACCCGATGTAAACCTTGCCGTAAGTTTGGTAGCAAGATACCAAAGTAATCCCGGCAAGGAACACTAGACAGCGGTTAAGAATATCCTGAAGTACCTGAAAAGGACGAAGGACATGTTTCTCGTTTATGGAAGAGACGAAGAGCTCGTCGTAAAGGGTTACGTCGACACTAGCTTCGACTCAGATCTGGATGACTCTAAGTCACAAACCGGATACGTGTATATGTTGAATGGTGGAGCAGTAAGCTGGTGCAGCTGCAAGCAGAGCGTCGTGGCGGGATCTACGTGTGAAGCGGAGTACATGGCAGCCTCGGAGGCAGCGCATGAAGCGATTTGGGTGAAGGAGTTCATCACCGACCTAGGAGTCATACCCAATGCGTCGGGGCCGATCAAACTCTTCTGTGACAACACTGGAGCTATTGCCCTCGCCAAGGAGCCCAGGTTTCACAAGAAGACCAGGCACATCAAGCGTCGTTTCAACTCCATCCGTGAAAATGTTCAAGATGGAGACATAGAGATTTGCAAAGTACACACGGATCTGAATGTCGCAGATCCGCTGACTAAACCTCTCTCGCGTGCAAAACATGATCAACACCAGAACTCTATGGGTGTTCGATTCATCACAATGTAACTAGATTGGTGACTCTAGTGCAAGTGGGAGACTGTTGGAAATATGCCCTAGAGGCAATAATAAAAGTATTATTATATTTCATTGTTCATGATAATTGTCTTTTATTCATGCTATAACTGTATTATCCGGAAATCGTAATACACGTGTGAATACTTAGACCACACAATGTCCCTGGTAAGCCTCTAGTTGACCAGCTCGTTGTGATCAACAGATAGTCATGGTTTCCTGACTATGGACATTAGATGTCATTGATAACGGGATCACATCATTAGGAGAATGATGTGATGGACAAGACCCAATTCTAAGCATAGCATAAAAGATCGTGTAGTTCGTTTTGCTAGAGCTTTGCAAGTGTCAAGTATCTCTTCCTTCGACCATGAGATCGTGTAACTCCCGGATACCGTAAGAATGCCTTGGGTGTACCAAACGTCACAACGTAACTGGGTGACTATAAAGGTACATTACAGGTATCTCCGAAAGTAGCTGTTGGGTTGACACGGATCGAGACTGGGATTTGTCACTCCGTATGACGGAGAGGTATCTCTGGGCCCACTCGGTAATGCATCATCATATTGAGCTCAATGTGACCAAGGTGTTGGACACGGGATCATGCATTACGGTACGAGTAAAGTGACTTGCCGGTAACGAGACTGAACAAGGTATTGGGATACCGACGATCGAGTCTCGGGAAAGTAACGTACCGATTGACAAAGGGAATTGCATACAGGGTTTGATCGAATCCTCGACATAGTGGTTCATCCGATGACAACATCGAGGAGCATGTGGGAGCCATCATGGGTATCCAGATCCCGCTGATGGTTATTGACTGAGAGAGTCTCGGTCATGTCTGCATGTCTCATCAAAGCGTTTGGATTTATGCAGACTTATGGAGAAGCCTGCGTTTACAAGAAAGTGAGTGGGAGCTCTGTAGCATTTCTCATATTATATGTAGATGACATACTCCTGATGGGAAATAATATAGAATTTCTGGACAGCATTAAGGCCTACTTGAATAAGTGTTTTTCAATGAAGGACCTTGGAGAAGCTGCTTATATATTAGGCATCAAGATCTATAGAGATAGATCGAGACGCCTCATAGGTCTTTCACAAAGTACATACCTTGATAAGATTTTGAAGAGATTCAGAATGGATCAGTCCAAGAAGGGGTTCTTGCCTATGTTACAAGGTATGAGACTGAGCTCAGCTCAGTCACCGACCACGACAAAAGATAAAGAAGAGATGAGTGTCATCCCCTATGCTTCAGCCATAGGATCTATTATGTATGCCATGCTGTGTACCAGACCCGATGTAAACCTTGCCGTAAGTTTGGTAGCAAGATACCAAAGTAATCCCGGCAAGGAACACTGGACAGCGGTCAAGAATATCCTGAAGTACCTGAAAAGGACAAAGGACATGTTTCTCGTTTATGGAGGAGACGAAGAGCTCATCGTAAAGGGTTACGTCGACGCTAGCTTCGACTCAGATCTGGATGACTCTAAGTCACAAACCGGATACGTGTATATGTTGAATGGTGGAGCAGTAAGCTGGTGCAGCTGCAAGCAGAGCGTCGTGGCGGGATCTACGTGTGAAGCGGAGTACATGGCAGCCTCGGAGGCAGCGCATGAAGCGATTTGGGTGAAGGAGTTCATCACCAACCTAGGAGTCATACCCAATGCGTCGGGGCCGATCAAACTCTTCTGTGACAACACTGGAGCTATTGCCCTCGCCAAGGAGCCCAGGTTTCACAAGAAGACCAGGCACATCAAGCGTCGTTTCAACTCCATCCGTGAAAATGTTCAAGATGGAGACATAGAGATTTGCAAAGTGCACACGGATCTGAATGTCGCAGATCCGCTGACTAAACCTCTCTCGCGTGCAAAACATGATCAACACCAGAACTCTATGGGTGTTCGATTCATCACAATGTAACTAGATTGGTGACTCTAGTGCAAGTGGGAGACTGTTGGAAATATGCCCTAGAGGCAATAATAAAAGTATTATTATATTTCAATGTTCATGATAAATGTCTTTTATTCATGCTATAACTGTATTATCCGGAAATCGTAATACACGTGTGAATACTTAGACCACAATATGTCCCTGGTGAGCCTCTAGTTGACCAGCTCGTTGTGATCAACAGATAGTCATGGTTTCCTAACTATGGACATTGGATGTCGTTGATAACGGGATCACATCATTAGGAGAATGATGTGATGGACAAGACCCAATCCTAAGCATAGCATAAAAGATCGTATAGTTCGTTTTGCTAGAGCTTTGCCAGTGTCAAGTATCTCTTCCTTCGACCATGAGATCGTGTAACTCCCGGATACCGTAAGAGTGCCTTGGGTGTATCAAACGTCACAACGTAACTGGGTGACTATAAAGGTGCATTACAGGTATCTCCGAAAGTAGTTGTTGGGTTGACACGGATCGAGACTGGGATTTGTCACTCCGTATGACGGAGAGGTATCTCTGGGCCCACTCGGTAATGCATCATCATAATGAGCTCAATGTGACCAAGGTGTTGGACACGGGATCATGCATTACGGTACGAGTAAAGTGACTTGCCGGTAACGAGACTGAACAAGGTATTGGGATACCGACGATCGAGTCTCGGGCAAGTAACGTACCGATTGACAAAGGGAATTGTATACAGGGTTTGATCGAATCCTCGACATCGTGGTTCATCCGATGACAACATCGAGGAGCATGTGGGAGCCATCATGGGTATCCAGATCCCGCTGTTGGTTATTGACTGAGAGCGTCTCGGTCATGTCTGCATGTCTCCCGAACCCGTAGGGTCTGCACACTTAAGGTTCGGTGACGCTAGGGTTATTAGGAAGACTAGTATGTGACTACCGAATGTCGTTTGGAGTCCCGGATGGGATCCTGGACGTCACGAGGAGATCCGGAAGGGTCCGGAGGTAAAGATTTATATATGGGAAGTTGTCAAACGGACACCGAGAAGTTTCGGGGTCATACCGGTATTGTACCGGGGCCACCGAAAGGGTTCCGGGGGTCCACCGGGAGGGGCCACTCCTCCCGGGGTGCCACATGGGCTGCGTGGGGCAGGGAGCCAGCCCCTGGTGGGCTGGCCGCACCCCCCTCCCTTGGGCCCATGCGCCTAGGGTTGAGGGGGAACCCTAGAGGGGGCGCCCCCCTTGACTTGGGGGGCAAGCCACCCTCTCCCCTCTCCCCTAGGCCGCCGCACCCCCCCCTAGATGGGTTCTAGGGGGCCGGCCCCCTTCTCCCTTCCCCCTATAAATAGAGGGGTGAGGGGAGGGCAGCCATACCACCCTCCAAGGCGCAGCCCTCCCCTCCCCAATACCTCTCCTCCTCCGTTGTGTGCTTGGCGAAGCCCTGTCGGAGTACTGCCTCTCCACCATCACCACGCCGTCGTGCTGCCGGTGGAGCTGTCTTCCTCAACCTCTCCTTCCCCCTTGCTGGATCAAGAAGGAGGAGACGTCTCCCGTCCCGTATGTGTGTTGAACGCGGAGGTGCTGTCCGTTCAGCACTTGGTCATCGGTGATTCAAATCACGTCGAGTACGACTACATCATCACCTTGCAAGCTTCCGCACGCGATCTACAAGTGGTATGTAGATGCAAACTCTCTCCCTTGACTCGTTGCTTAGATGAACTCATAGATGGATCTTGGTGAAACCGTAGGAAAAATTTTAATTTTCTGCAACGTTCCCCAACACTTGGGATGGTCCCCAAATAAAAGGCGCATTCTTCTTTCTCAAAGCATGCAAAGGCGAAGCAATGGTGCTAAAATCCTTCACAAAGCGACGATAGAAACCCGCAAGACCAAGGAAACTACGCACTTGATGCAAGTTGGTTGGTTGCGGCCAAGTCTTAATAGCATAGATCTTGGAATCATCTACATGAACACCCTTAGAAGAAACAACAAACCCAAGAAAACGAGCTTATCAACACCAAAAAGGCATTTCTCCATATTAGCATAGAGGCGCTCTTTTCTAAGAGTTTGCAAAACGGTGCGGACGTGGGTGACATGATCTTTGATGGATTTGCTAAACACAAGAACGTCATCAAAGTAGACCCCAACAAATATACCAATGTAAGGGCGAATGACATGATTCATAAGGCGCATAAAAGTTCCTGGCGCTTCCGAAAGACCCATAGGCATTACTAACCACTCATACAAACCAGACTTAGTTTTGAATGCGATTTTCATTCATCACCTTCTTGTATGCGGATTTGATAGTAACCACTCTTAAGATCAATTTTTGAAAATATAGTGGCACCACTAAGTTCATCTAGCATATCATCTAGGCATGGAATGGGATATCGATAGCGAACGGTGATAGCATTGATAGGTCTACAATCAGAGCACATGCGAAAACTACCATCACGTTTTGGCACAAGAATGACCGGTACGGCACAAGGGCTCAAACTTTCACGCACATGTCCATGGTCTATGAGATGCTTTACTTGCCTTTGAATTTCTTTGGTTTCTTCGGAGTTGACGCGGTAGGGAGCTTTGTTCGGAAGTGGTGCTCCAGGGATGAGGTCGATGCGGTGCTCAATGCCTCGTAGTGGAGGTAGTCCTAGAGGTAGCTCATCGGGGAAAACATCTTGAAATTTCTGCAATAGAGAAGATAACACCAAAGGTAGATTGTGAGAGGTGTTAGTTTTTGGTGCCTCGTCCTTGCACAATAGGACATAGTGTAGGACACTTGATGGGTTCTCACACACTTCTCTCATCTCACGTTTGGTGGCAAATAGGGCTAAGTTTTTCTTGTCGCTCATCGTGGAGGCACTCAATTTGGGCGTGTGGCGCTCACTCTCTTTTTGGTGGCTCACTCTCTCACTATTCTCTCCACGATGGGTGTTTTGCTTGTCGGCGAGCACTTGGCTTGGAGACATAGGACGTAGTACAAACTCTTTCCCTTTCATTTTGAAACTATAGTGATTGGTACGCCCATTATGAATGACACCTCGGTCAAATTGCCATGGCCGCCCAAGAAGGAGGTGGAAAACGGTCATCGGAAGGACATCACACTCCAAAGTGTCTTCATAGGCGCCGGTCTTGAAAGAGACTTGTACTCGATGCTTGACTTGTATGGTGTCGGTGTCACTTAGCCATTGAACCTTGTTGGGGTGAGGGTGCTTCATCTTGACCAATTGGAGTTTGGAGCATAGTTCTACACTTGCTAAGTTGTGGCAACTACCACCATCGATGATGACCTTGACGGACCGTATGTTAATGCCGGCCTTTGTGTGGAAGATATGGCATCTTTGATCTTCGTCTTGTTGATGTTGAAGAGTCAAGACCTTGGAGACAACAAGAGCGGGACTTGAATCTTCATCACAAAAGACTTGATCATCTTCGTCTTCGTTGTTCACTTGTCGGTGCATGGCCACTTGCTCAAGGGCTTCCATTTCTCCTTCACTCATGGAGTCATAGGTTCCGCCCTTGTTGAGGATCATGGTGCGCTTGTTTGTGCACTGGATGGACTTGTGGCCTCGGCCTCCGCATGTGAAACATTTAATGGAACTTGTCTTGATGGTCTCATCAGTTGGAGTAGATGATGATGAAGCTTTCGGCTTGAAGTTGCTTGTAGTAGGAGGACGACTTGCGCTTGTCGAAGTCTTCTTGTAACTTGACTTGTCGCTGGTACTTGGTGATGCTCTAGTTGAGGTAGGAGTTGCCGAAGTCGCGGGAGCTTGATAAGAGGAGCCATAGGTCTTGGACGAGTACTTGGGCATATTTGAAGTCATCTTGCACTTGGTGTTCCGCTTTGGTGGCTTGGTGCACTAGCTCGATGAGATTTGAGTATGGTTGGAAGTCGGCGATCTTCTTGATGGGATGGTGCAGGCCATTCAAGAAGCGTGCCATTGTTTGCTCATCATCTTCCGTGACATTGGCTCTTATCACTGCAATCTCCATCTCCTTGTAGTATTCTTCAACGCTCTTGGTTCCTTGCTTGAGTTGTTGGAGTTTCTTGAAGAGATCGCGGTTGTAGTAGGTAGGTACGAAGCGTGCTCTCATGACATGCTTCATTTGCGCCCAAGTAGTGATGGTGATGAGGACATGACTACCTTGGATACGACCAAAAATATTGCATACATGCATATTTGTCAGGTGATTTCTAATGCAAACTATTCAATAGTCTATTTGTGTTATCCAGAACAAAAATACTTCACACACTTTTGTGTTTTGTCTAATTGCAGGTGTATGGGACATTTGTACAATCCATATATGAAGATAAGGGAAAAGGAGATGTTTAGGTTGTGTTCAAAAAGTCCTCTCACATCACTTTTGGTCCAAGAGAAGATAGAGTCCAAGTCTCTCACGTTCTGGATTCAGATTCGGACTGCACAGACATACCTGACTCAAAACGCCAACAACTTTTTCATACGGACTACGAATTGGGTGATTCTTTTTTTGTTGGAAACTAGATTTCGTGCTCTTTTCATCCCAATTGGATTCACCTTCAAATTCGTCCGGAGCGTTGAGTTACAGACGAAATAATCTGACATTGCAGCAGAATCCGAGTCAAACTAGAAGCCCAAAGGTGTTGCATCACCTCCACTTGGGCCCATGAGCCTTGTACGACCTAGGGTTAGTTTTAGGCTGCCTTGGGACGTCCTCCCACCTCCTTGGCTGCCACCCCTTGCTCCTATATAAGTAGATCCATCTAGTAGCTTTTTCCTTGGGATTTGTTTAGTTAAAAGTTAGCCATTGCAACTTCGTGTACTTCGTTTGTGTCCAACGACCAGACCAAGACCGCTTCCGGATCCCCACCATTATCAATACCTCATATATATTTGCAATATTCAGATTGCTTTATCATATTCTTGCTCGTTCTTCGATTGCTTGCAGGAATAGACCTTCGTGGTCAGGCTGACCGTGCTTCCGGCATCGTCAGTAACCTCAGGAGATTGGTTTAGCGATTGCTAAGGCGCAACGTCCTCGCACATTCGTAGTCGGATCGTCAAAGTCGACTTCCACCAAAGCGAAATCCATCATCTCATCGAAAGATGGGACACCTTTGCCTCTATCAAGTGGTATCAGTTTTCAGGTTTGCTTGGTGAGAATTTCCAGTTTTCCTAGATTAGATTTATTTTCTTACCTATTGACCAAGAAAAATTCACAAAAAAGAGTTAGATCTATTCATCCTTTGTCCAAGCCAGTCTGAGCCTTTGCAATTTTCTTTTCATTGCTTGCATAGTTGAATTATCGGTTGCATCGTCGTGTCGAGTTGCTGGTCTTAGTGTCTAGGTCGTGATGAGGACATGACTACCTTGGATATGACCAAAAATATTGCATATATGCATATTTGTCAGGTGATTTCTAGTGCAAACTATTCAATAATCTATTTATGTTATCCAGAACAAAAATACTTCACACACTTTTGTGTTTTGTCTAATTGCAGGTGTATGGGACATTTGTACAATCCACATATGAAGATAAGGAAGAAAGAGATGTTTATTTGCTGTCCAAAAAGTTCTCTCACGTCACTTTTGGCCAAGAGAAGATAGAGTCCAAGTCTCTCACGTTCTGGATTCAGATTCGGACTGCACAGACATACCTGACTCAAAACGCACACAAGTTTTTCATACAGACTCCGAATTGGGTGATTCGTTTTTTGTTGGAAACTAGATTTCGTGCACTTTCCAACCCAATTGGAATCACCTTCAAATTCGTCCGGAGCGTTGAGTTGTGGACGAAACAATTTGATGCTGCAGCAGAATCCGAGTCAAACTACAAGTCCAAAGGTGTTACATCACCTCCACTTGGGCCCATTGGCCTTGTACGACCTAGATTTAGTTTTAGGCTGCCTTGGGACGTCCTCCCACCTCCTTGGCCGCCACCCCTTGCTCCTATATAAGTAGATCCATCTAGTAGTTTTTCCTTGGGATTTGTTTAGTTAAAAGTTAGTCATTGCAACTTCGTGTGCTTCGTTTGTGTCCAACGACCAGACCAAGACCACTTTTCGGATCCCCACCATTATCAATACTTCATACATATTCGCGATATTCAGATTGCTTTTATCGTATTCTTGCTTGTTCTTCGATTGCTTGCAGGAATAGACCTTCGTGGTCAGGTTGATCGTGCTCCGGCGTGGTCAATAACCTCTCGGAGTTGGTTTAGCGATTGCTAACGCACAACGTCGTTGCACGTTTGTAGTCGGATCGTCAAAGTCGTCTCCACCAAATCGATAGTTATCATCTCATCGAAAGATCGGGACACCCCGCCTCTATCAAGTGGTATCAGTTTTCAGGTTGCTCGGTGAGAATTTCCAGTTTTCCTAGATTAGATTTATTTTCTTACCTATTGTCCAAGAAAAGGCCACACAAAAAAAAGTTAGATCTGTTCATCCTTTATCCAAGCCAGTCTGAGCCTTTGCAATTTTCTATTCATTGCTTGCATAGTTGAATTATCGGTTGCATCGTCGTGTCAGTTGCTGGTCTTAGCGTCTAGTTCCTTTAGAGTTTCGAGTTCTGTTCACATTAGTCACGCCGCCGCTGCATCATTATCCCTTCCGCTGTCCACCATCCCATCTATTAATTTCCACCATGTGCTATGCACTGTTCATTGTCATAATCATAGTTGAGGTCATTCACATCTTCGCCTGATCCAATCTGCATCTTATCTAGTTTGTCTTGGAAAGAAAAAAAAAGATAGAGAAAAAAAAGAGAAAAAAG
>NW_021223540.1:45823-46958 GCF_002162155.2 Triticum dicoccoides
GAAAGATCGGGACACCCCGCCTCTATCAAGTGGTATCAGTTTTCAGGTTGCTCGGTGAGAATTTCCAGTTTTCCTAGATTAGATTTATTTTCTTACCTATTGTCCAAGAAAAAGCCACACAAAAAAAAGTTAGATCTGTTCATCCTTTATCCAAGCCAGTCTGAGCCTTTGCAATTTTCTATTCATTGCTTGCATAGTTGAATTATCGGTTGCATCGTCGTGTCAGTTGCTGGTCTTAGCGTCTAGTTCCTTTAGAGTTTCGAGTTCTGTTCACATTAGTCACGCCGCCGCTGCATCATTATCCCTTCCGCTGTCCACCATCCCATCTATTAATTTCCACCATGTGCTATGCACTGTTCATTGTCATAATCATAGTTGAGGTCATTCACATCTTCGCCTGATCCAATCTGCATCTTATCTAGTTTGTCTTGGAAAGAAAAAAAAAGATAGAGAAAAAAAAGAGAAAAAAGGAAAGAAAAAAAAAAGAAAAAGAGAGAGAAGAAAAAGAAAAAAAAGGGTGAGAAAAAAAAGAGAGAAGAAAAAAAATTGGATCTATCTAGAATCAATCGCGCACCTGAATTCGGATTGGAATCTGTTTTGCGCACTGTTCAGTAAAACAGGTGTATCTTCCTCATACGAAGTCCGTTTTGACTCCGTGAGTACTCAAATTGAAGCTAGCAACGAGCCGCATCTAAATAGTTGCAGAAGCTAGTTCAATATTTGACACCTCAAAATCGGCTTCTAAATAGGTCTTTTTGCCCTCCGAAGTTCGTGAACACAGCTTGTTCCAATTTTTCAGGTCAGTTTTAGAATTCTTTGACTCCTCATATCAACTCGGAATTGAGTGATTCTTTTTGCATTGGAAAGCTTGAGTTAGTGGCATTCTTTGAAAGAATTTATCAGAAAATTGTCTCAAACTTTTCAAGAGGAAAGTTGGAGAGAGAGTTATTGTACATCCTGCTTGGCAGTTGTTTTTCATCATTATTTTCACTGCCGTTGTGATCTTCACTTATATCTTGCTGTCAAGAGCTACTTAGTATCCTTCATTGATGCTAGTTGTGCTACGCCGTGACCTCATTAGTGTTCTAGGCTCGCGTCTCTAGTCCGGTCTAGCGTAGGACCAGCACAGTACCGT
>NW_021223541.1:0-1648 GCF_002162155.2 Triticum dicoccoides
GAATAGCTAGTTATTAAAGATAAGGCTAAGAGATGACCCATTGTAGACAAAAAAATTATTATCTCTAAATTACATGCAAGACTTAAGATAATACTATCTTATCAAGCATTGTACATATCCTTATACGCCAAGTCCAACGTGCCATATATACGGCCGTGGCCGATTGAAAGATAGCAATCGATCTATCAATACAAACTCTATTTTCACGTACGTCTATTTTCCATCGTTATTTCTTGCCGAGCCCTAGCAGCCCTACGGTTTGGTGATCTTCGCCGTTTTGCGCTGAAAAGTGGTCGGTTCTTCTCCATGAAAACAAGAAAATCTTTGTTGCTTTGCTCGTAAAGCAATCATTCATCGTCATAAAAGCACAACAAATATCCTAATGTTGCGCGGCGATTTCACATGCCAACAGTAACTTCGCAGCAGCCGACGGCGGCTACGTCTCTCCCGCTAACCATGTTGTATGCATCGGCATGGAAGAAAACCACACCTCCATTTCTGCCCTGCCGGTCTCCAGCATCCATCGCTCTCCACCGGCCACTTTTCCCGTCAGAGTCGGCCAAAATTCAGACGTGGTATGTTGCTTACCGATGATCTTCTCGCATATGTAAACACATACATGTCCATGTACGTAGCTAGCTCGTACATACTCCCTCTATTCCAAATTACTCGTCATGGTTTTAGTTCAAAGACGTGATTTTAACCTTTAAACTAAAACCATGACGAGTAATTTGGAACAGAGGGAGTACATGTAAATGAAGCTAGCTCTTTGTGTTCTGGTATATGTATGACGGAGAGCACAATTACTACTAATTCTTTTATCCGTGAATATTATTTGACACTTGGACAACGGTGAGGACTGAATCGATCCCGCCATTGGTGACATATATACAAGCACTGAATCGATCCCGCCATTGGTGACATATATACAAGCACTGACGTACTTATGCATGCATCACCTCTTCCCATGCATGCTTCACCTATGCTTATACTTTATGTCTACTAGATGACCCGTTGCGCCAATGGCGCAAAGGCCGAATGCAAGCCAAGTATTAGAAGAGTATGCACTAAAATATGTAAACACAAAATGAAACATGTGGAAATAAGTACAGACTGATGATAGATAGATGGTTGCTCATGATACATGTTTTCTAAGAAGCTTACGGGCGATCATTTACAATGTGATGAGCAAGGCATGTATATAGCCAGAGATATGTTAGACAGATGATCATTTACAATGTGATGAGCAAGGCATGTAGATAGCCAGAGATATGTTAGACAGATGTATCGCTGGACGTTGAGAACAACTTCTCTGAGCCAACTCTTCATAGTAGTAATACTAAGTCATATAGCAAAGGACTCTTGTGATCTGCTTAGATTAGATAGACAATCATGCAGAGGCCTTTGGATGTGCACTTGAAGGCAAAAGCATATGTTCTTTCATCATGGTTGTTCCAAAAGCATACCACACAATAGTCTAAGCAGTAAATAATCGACAATTAAATGCACAGAATGATCTTAAGGGATTACATAAGATCCAAAAGGATGATAAACATAGAAGTCTTAGTAGGCATCTATACTAATGATAAGTTATATAACAAGGGGCTCTTGCAACTTGCTTATATTGAGTAGACGATCAGGCACAGTC
>NW_021223542.1:0-985 GCF_002162155.2 Triticum dicoccoides
AAGTTAGTCCGTTAATCAACATATAATATAATATAATATAATAAATTAATAGATACTAGTTGGATTTGTAATTAGCGTCCCTTCCCTTGTAGCACGCCTGTACAGGTGCAAGTGGATCTTCCAGCCGTCCGGTTGGCCGTGCAGTTGGCCAGATGGTAGGCCCAATAAACAACAACAACAAAATCCTTCTCCTTCCTTCAACTAATGCACTTTCTGAGCAGTTGCTCGTGCGGATTGCCAATCGTCGAGTGAAAATTTTGTAGCAGCGGCAACCTCATCAGGGTAGAAGACACGCCGATTATATGGACGAAAAAGGCGCCGGGTTCCGTGGGTGCAGGATTCCTCGACGGGTTCCGTCGTCAGCTAGATTCCAAAGCAAGGCATCGGCAGCAATGCACATACAAAGCTAACCTGATTGATTCCTAGACAGCCCGTACGTAGCAAAGCTAGGTTTGACTTAATTCTTTCCTTGATCCATGTGAATTAAAAATTGCATGTCCTTTCCTTTCCAATCTTTCTTGATCTTCCACGTGAGCTAGGCTTGCCCCTTGATTTCCTCGTTCCAAGTGCAAAGGAAGAAGCATTAGGACTAGATGACCTCGATCAGTGTGCGACTTCAGAAAGCAATAAAGCAATCTTCCACGAGACCTGTGCTATTGGATTGATGGACCGTGACCATAAAGAGCATCACGTGAAGAAAATTCAGTGCGTAGTCAGGGCGCTGCCAGTATTTGCACGATCGTGTGCACGACGACGGGAGTTTGATAAACACGTATCACCGAGCTACTAGGAGCGGATATTATATTCTTTCTCGACCTGTGTTAGATCGATGTGACGGGGAGGAGATTGAAACCGACAACCGCGGAAGACGATCGGCGCAGAGTACGCAGCGGATTTAATCACGCACCGCACAGAGACCATGAGAGCATGGCCGATCAGCATCGGCGGCGGTGAACCTAGCTCAGATGCCAATGTTGGGAATTGT
>NW_021223543.1:0-1762 GCF_002162155.2 Triticum dicoccoides
AGGAGTCGGTCTACTAATCTTGGACGTGATTCCTATATATTGATCATTGCATTGGATATCGTCATAATTATTCGGTCTTCTATCAATTGCCCAATATTAATTTGTTTACCCACCGTGTGCTATTTCTTGAGAGAAGCCACTAGTGAAATCTACGTCCCCCGGGTCTATTCTTTATCAAATTTTCTGTGAGATCTATTTTTATTCACTTTTGTTTTCGGATCTATTATTCCAAAAACCAAAAAATGCTTTGTTGCACTTTTTATTTGCATCTTTTATTTTGCGTTTTATCAAGATCTATTTATCCAATCTATCACAAATTTTATCCCGTCAACTTGACAATTTCTAGCGTCGTTACCCGAAGAGAGATTGACAACCCTCCGTACGCGTCGGGTTGCAAGTATTTGTTCTTTGTGTGCAGGTACTGTTTACATAGTGTTGCTTGGTTCTCCTGCTAGATTGATACCTTGGTTTCACAACTGAGGGAAATATCTACCGTGGCTGTACTGCATCATCCCTTCCTCTTTGGGGAAATACTGACGCAGTTTCAAGCGACATCAGAGCCGTGGACTCGTGCAACCGTTACCATTCGTGGATTGAAGTCTCCATCAATGTGGACGTACGATAGCACCACCTATCGGAACCACGCCAAAAACCTTCGTGTCTCCATTGCGGTTGCCTTCTCCAAACCCTTCCCTTTACCTTCATATGCAATGTTTTACTTTTCGCTACTACGCTCTTAGAATTGCATGTGTAGGTTGATTGCTTGACTTGTGCTAATTGCTAAAATTGGGAAAAGGTTAGATTTTTATTTGGTCAAGTAGTCTAATCACCCCCCTCTAGACATACTTTCGATCCTACAACATCCAAGATTGATAATATAATATCATGGAACAATCAAAAATTATAGATACCCTAGAGACGTATCACGCAGCCGTTACCCTCTGTGGGTTGAAGTATCTATCAACGTGGACGTATGATAGCACCACCTACCAGAACCACGCCAAAAATCAATATGTCTTCTTTGCGTTTGATCTTCCTATCTCTACCCCTTTACTTTTCGCACAAAATGCATGTTGTACTGTTTTCGCTGCTCTATATCTAGATATGCATGTGTAGGAAGTATAATTTGTATCTTAACTAGTGCCAAAATTTGCCTAAACTTCAAGAAAATTAAAAATTGCACCTTTGGTTGGTTAAGTGTCTATTCATACCCCCTCTATACCCATCTTCTCGATTCTAAACTTCTTTAGTGAGAAAACTCTTTCTCGGAAAAGTGTTCATTCTCTATGACAAACTTGTGTCCTTTAAACTTTTGGTAGAAGGAATATCCAATTATTTCTCTTGGATAACCTACAAATTTTGTGTGAATTGAAAACTCCATAACTCATATGGTTTCATCTTGGCAGACTATTAGGTGGTGGTCTGTTTACTATATATGTTATAAAGCAGATCGCTAAAGGGTGCATATCCCCAAATTTAACAAAAGCAGATCAGTAAAAATAATTCTACAATTATTCAAATGTTCTGCTGATAGAGGCAAAGGTGTCCCGTCTTTCGATGAGATGATGGATATCGCTTTGGTGGCAGTCGACTTTGACGATCCGACTACGAACGTGCGAGGACGTCGCGCCTTAGCAATCGCTAAACCAACTCCGAGAGGTTATTGACCACGCCGGAGCACGATCAACCTGACCACGAGGGTCTGTTTCCTGCGAGCAAACGAAGAACAAGCAAGAAACTGAGATTGCAATCTGGATATTGC
>NW_021223544.1:0-940 GCF_002162155.2 Triticum dicoccoides
AGGGAAAAAGACACCATATACCAGAAGATGGGCATCGGGGGGCTGCCAGGTGGCCCACGAGGCAGGAGGCACGCCCAGGGGGGTAGGGCGCACCCTCCACCCTCGTGGACAGTGGGTGGCCCCCCTCTGGTGTTTTCTTCGCCCAATATTTTTAATATATTCCAAAACTGACTTTCGTGGAGTTTCAGGACTTTTGGAGTTGTGTAGAATAGGTCTCTAATATTTGCTCCTTTTCCAGCCCAGAATTCCAGCTACCAGCATTCTCCCTCTTCATGTAAACCTTGTAAAATAAGAGAGAAAAGGCATAAGTATTGTGACATAATGTGTACTAACAGCCCATAATGCAATAAATATTGATATAAAAGCATGATGCAAAATGGACGTATCAGTTACATGCTAGATCGGTGTGACTTAGGATCAGGGTCCTGAGACAACCAAAGTCCATACTTTGTTCTCATACATGGATCCTATATCCGATTTCATGGCCTCAAGCAATTTATCGGAATAATCTTCATAGTTCGTAGGTTCATCATAGTATAACAACATAACTTCTAGAACAGGATTTCTGTACCACTCTAGTGCGGATTGTGCACTGGTTGACCTGCGAAGTTCAGTAGTAAATTGATCCAATGTTTCATGATCATTATCATTTTCTTCCTCCCTATTGGATGTATGCACCTCAGAAATGGTTTTCGGAGATGTACTATTCTCAATTTCGACAGAAGGTACAATTACCTCATCAAGTTCTACTTTCCTCCCACTCACTTCTTTCAATAGAAACTCCTTCTCTAGAAAGAATCCATTCTTAGCAACAAAGATTTTGCCTTCGGATCCGTGGTACAAGGTATACCCAATTGGGTTCGATCTTGTCACGCCGAAGCCTTTAGACATAAGCATCACATCCCCAAACTTTAAGAAATGACAACTTAGCTTTATGGCC
>NW_021223545.1:0-759 GCF_002162155.2 Triticum dicoccoides
CCCCCCACCGCACCGGCGCAACCTGGGCATGAACTGGGATTAGGAAGAAGGAAAGTAGAGTTAGGAGGACGAGCATGCTCGCCGATGCTCACCATGGATCTGTGTCACACCCCCACCTACTGACAAGGCGGTGTATGACAGGGCAGGCCCATCGGCCGATGACGTGTCTGTAAGCGTGCAGTACTCCTGTAACCTCCCAGCAAGCACTATCGAATTAATGAATGAAATTGAGCTGCCCAAGCTCCTTCGTTCTTGCTCAACTGCTACTTTTCCCCTTGTTCCTCCTGTGATCTTTCTAGCTCTGGCTAGGGACATCACAATTGGTATCAGACTCAGTTTGTTCCACTCCACACAACGGCGCCGCGTCCTCCACCAACCCCAAACGTCCAGACCCGATTCGTATTGCTAGGGATAGAGACGATGCAGCAATCCCTGCAGGAATTCTTCACCAAAGCACTCGAGGATAAGCTGGCTCCGGTGACGGCCGAGCTCCGTGAGTTGCGCGCGGATCTGGACGAGGTCAAGCGAGCGCGCTCTCCAGCTGCTCCTTCCAGCGACCCCGCCCAAAATCAGATCGGCGGCGGCCCCCGGCTTGGAGGCAACGGCAGCCCCCAGCTCGGAGGCAACGGTGCCCCCCTGCGCGTGCCGCTACCCGACGAGGACGAACCCGAGGATCACCGCCAGGGGCACGCCGACAAGGAGAGCAACCTACCGCACGGACCTCGCGGTGAGGAGCTTCCACGCGGGCGACGCGAGGGC
>NW_021223546.1:0-411 GCF_002162155.2 Triticum dicoccoides
TGCCTCATTGTCCGTTTCAACACAAGCTACTACACGAGGCGAATCATGACGGATATCACTAGGGAGAACCGCCTCCGCTCCGTAGACCATGAAGAACAGTGTGTATCCTGTCGGTCTGTTGGGTGTAGTATTGATGCTCCATAATACAGATGGTAACTCTTCCACCCAACAACCCGGCGTTCTCTGCAAAGGAACCATAAGCCGAGGTTTGATGCCTCGCAAGATCTCTTGATTAGCCCTCTCTGCTTGGCCATTGGACTGTGGGTGAGCCACTGATGAAACGTCAAGCCGGATGTGCTCACGTTCACAGAACTCCTTCATAGCACCCTTGGACAAGTTGGTACCATTATTAGTAATGATGCTGTGTGGAAAGCCAAACCGGAAAATCACCTTTTTGAGGAATTGAACCGC
>NW_021223547.1:0-1327 GCF_002162155.2 Triticum dicoccoides
AAGCATAGTATAGCGACGAGACAATGCATCAGCAATAACATTTTCTTTTCCCTTCTTGTGTTTAATGACATAAGGGAAAGTCTCAATGAATTCAACCCATTTAGCATGTCTACGATTCAGTTTAGCTTGACTTTTAATATGTTTCAAAGATTCATGATCAGAATGTATAACAAATTCTTTGGGCCATAAATAATGTTGCCATGTTTCGAAAGTCCGAACAAGAGCATATAATTCTTTATCATAAGTAGAATAATTCAGACTAGGCCCACTCAATTTTTCAGAAAAGTATGCAACAGGTTTGCCATCTTGTAATAACACACCTCCTAATCCAATTCCACTAGCATCACATTCAAGCTCAAAAGTCTTATTAAAATCAGGAAGTTGGAGTAAAGGAGCATGTGTCAACTTATCTTTCAATACCGAGAAGGCTTCTTCCTGTGCGGTACCCCCAAAAAAGGCACATCTTTCTTTGTAAGCTCATTGAGAGGTGCAGCAATGGTGCTGAAATCTCTCACAAAACGCCTATAGAATCCAGCGAGGCCAAGAAAACTCCTCACTTGTGTGACCGTTTTGGGCTGCGGCCAACTCTCAGTAGCTTCAATCTTGGCTTTATCAACTTCAATTCCCTGTGGAGTAACAACATAGCCAAGAAAAGATACTCGGTCGATGCAAAAGGTGCACTTCCCAAGGTTACCAAACAAACGTGCATCACGTAGAGCAATAAAAACAGCACGTAAATGTTCCAAATGTTCTTCCAAAGATCTGCTATAAATCAGTATATCATCAAAATAGACTACCACAAATCATCCAATGAAAGCACGTAAAACTTCATTCATTAGTCTCATGAAAGTACTAGGTGCATTAGTTAACCCAAAAGGCATGACTAACCACTCATATAATCCAACTTAGTTTTAAATGCTGTTTTCCATTCATCTCCCAATTTCATACGAATTTGATGGTAGCCACTACGCAAATCAACTTTGGAGAATATTGTAGAGCCACTCAATTCATCAAGCATATCATCTAGCCTAGGAATAGGATGACGATAACGAATAGTAATATTATTAATGCCTCTACAATCAACACACATACGTGATGTACCATCCTTTTTCGGCACTAGAGTAATAGGAACAGCACAAGGACTAAGGGATTCGCGTATATAACCTTTGTCGAGAAGCTCTTGTACTTGACGCATAATCTCCTTCGTCTCCTCTGGATTGGTACGGTATGGTGCACGGTTTGGCAGTGAAGCACCGGGAATTAAGTCAATCTGATGCTCAATCCCTCGAATAGGCGGTAATCCCGGTGGCACGTCTTGTGGAAAGAC
>NW_021223548.1:0-641 GCF_002162155.2 Triticum dicoccoides
GACGAATTTGAAGGTGATTCCAATTGGGTTGGAAAGTGCACGAAATCTAGTTTCCAACAAAAAAAGAATCACCCAATTCGGAGTCCGTATGAAAAACTTGTGTGCGTTTTAAGTCAGGTATGTCTGTGTAGTCCGAATCTGAATCCAGAACGTGAGAGACTTGGACTCTATCTTCTCTTGGGCCAAAAGTGACGTGAGGGAACTTTTTGGACAGCAAATAAACATCTCTTTCTTCCTTATCTTCATATGTGGATTGTACAAATGTCCCATACACCAGCAATTAGACAAAACACAAAAGTGTGTGAAGTATTTTTGATCTGGATAACATAAATAGATTATTGAATAGTTTGCACTAGAAATCACCTGACAAATATGCATATGTGCAATATTTTTGGTCATATGCAAGGTAGTCATGTCCTCATCAGTACCCCAAAGAAAAGGCACATCTTTTTTGTAAGCTCATTGAGAGGTGCAGCAATGGTGCTGAAATCTCTCACAAAACGCCTATAGAATCCAGCGAGGCCAAGAAAACTCCTCACTCGTGTGACCGTTTGTTAGAGGCGAGGGTCCCGATCTTTCGATGAGATGATAACTATCGATTTGGTGGAGAAGACTTTGACGATCCGACTACAAACGTGCAC
>NW_021223549.1:0-694 GCF_002162155.2 Triticum dicoccoides
TTTTCAGATTAAGACCCTGCGTAAACCTTTCTTACTGTCTCTTGTTGATACACATCCCCCGGTTTTCTACCATAACCGAGGAGGAGGCTGGCGTTTTGGCATCGGCCGCGTCAGAAGTTCCCGCCTGTACCTGGACACTAGGGGCTTAGGGCATTGTTCTGCCCGGTATGATAAAGATCAAACACCTCAGGGAGTGTTCGGCGTCTCGAGTTAGGCCTTATATGCATCAGCTCCGAATCATGTCTTTGGTGAAATGTTGGGTTTGCCCGGCTCCTGTGTTTTGCTGCCTTACGTTCCGCTCCATCGGCTAACGCGGCACCAGGAGAACTACTGCGATTGTGCCCCGGTCCGGCCAGGCGAGCACCTCAGTAGAGAAAGCCGAAAACTGACTGTCATGATATAGCGAGAGACTGGTCAACCACTCGATCGACTATTGGAATGTTTAGAATTCCTCCGCTTTGACGAAGGACCGCTTCCCGGTCAGGCACATACGCGCCCCGAGTTCGGAGAGCGCGGTGCCTCTAGGGGCTATATAGTAGCCCCACCATCGAGCTCCTATGGCTAAGTGAAAGTGATAAAGCATTATAGTCTGGTTGCCTAGTTTGCTATGCTATCACCTCCTTCAAAGGACCAAGACGTTGGATTAAGTGTGAAAAAGTGCTTTTCTTTTTTGCAAACACCCCCGCACCATGTG
>NW_021223550.1:0-7532 GCF_002162155.2 Triticum dicoccoides
ATAATGCAATGCACATGATGACATGATAAGATGCAACACGCAAGCAAATGACAAGGCAACAACAGCGAATAACTGGAGGACACCTGGCACATCGGTCTCGGGGCGTCACACTAGATCCCTGTGATTTGAAATTTGATAATTACACATTGTGTATGAACTTGTAGGTTTGCACCCTCATATCACATGGGGCAACTTATAAGTACTCATAGACACGTCAGAGTTGAATTACGTAGCTAATTGATTTTGTGTTCACAAAAGTATCAAAACTGATAAGATAAAAAATGGAGGTATAGAGGAAAAGGAAAATTATGTTTATATTCTGTAAAGAGTATGCCTAATGGTCAGTATCATCACAAAAAAAAATCTTGCAGCCTGGACTACAGGAAACTTGTTTACGAGGAGTTTGAAAGAAGTTGATGTTGATACAACAATTTCTTTGTATCATTGGTGGGACCAGTGCCCATTTTGTCAGAATAAGGAAGCAAAGTACATGCTACAATAACTTTTTTAAAAACTCCAGCGGGTACGGCTGGATGTGATAGATAGAGTGCCGTATGTGACTTGCCTAAGTGGCGAATGGCTTCATGCCGTATCTCTGTCCCTGAATTCTAATTCTCCCCTTCCAATTTCTTTCCAGATTTGATCCCCTTTCTTTCTTCTCCACTTCTATCCCCTCGCGCTTAATCTGTTCGTCTCTATCGTCTACTTTCCAGTCTCCCACACGACTTCTTGATTCCTCAATTTGAGGATAACTCTCCTTCGCTACCTTGTGTTGCCGCCGCTTTTCTCATCGCCGGTGATTTCGGCCGTTGTGTTCGGTTTCCTGTTCCCTCCTTCCTCCGCGGATTAGCCTCCTCTCGCGCCTTCTCCCACCCTCCATCCCCTAGATCTTCAGATTGGAATCTTGTAGATCTGTCTTTGTTGGGGCTTTTTCTTGGATTGTTGCGGTAGAAGAAGAGTGCCCGTTGCGCGTTATGAACTGGATGCCAGGTTTCTTCAAGGGTGTCTCAGCTGATTCCTTATTCCATCCAGATCCATCTCTCTTTGTCAACCCTGATCGATTGGGGTCCCGAGTCTGATGGCCATGGGAAAGTTTTCTGCTCAAGATGCTGTTATAAGAAGTCGTCGTCCTCCAGGTGCAAGACTGGATCCTGCCATGGCAGATGCTCGTACTGTGCCTCCTTCTCTTGCTGCGGCCTTGAAACTCATCAGTTGGAATTGTCGAGGTAAGGGCAAGAGTCTCCGCGAATCCAACAAAATGGACTATTTAGCTAGATTGATGTACTCCACCGGTGCGCAGGTAACTTTTGTTTCAGAGACTAGGTCCTCTAGGTGCAATTCTGCTCAGCTAAATACTCGTTTTAATACTTCGGCTAGCTTTGTGGTTCCTTCGATTGGTCTTTCCGGTGGACTGTGGTTGCTATGGTCTGATGATGTTTCTCTCTCGGTCAAGTACTCCAATAGCAATCTCATCTTAGCTTTAGCTGTGCATTGTCCAACTAGTGTAGAGTTTGTACTTGTATGTGTTTATGGAGATCCCCACCATCGTCTTACTAATATGATCTGGGAGTTTATTTTCAATTTTGTATGTGATAATCTCGACAAACCAGTAGTTTGTTTAGGAGATTTTAATAATATTATGTATGATACGGAAACTTCCTCTGTTAATGTGTATAAAAATCGTATGCGTGCTTTCAATGGGTATGTTAAGCAATGTGGTTTGTTCGACTTGGGCTTTTCTGGCCCTGCTTATACGTGGACAAATAGACGTTTTTCTTCCAAACCTGTGTTTGAAAGGCTTGATCATTGCTTGGCACATGCTGAATGGTGTGATCTTTTTCTGAACACTAATGTTTTTAACTTGCCTATTATTTTGAGTGATCATGCTCCTATATTGGTCTCCACAGAATCAAAGTTTCGCAGGCCTCGGTTGACTTTTAAGTTTGAAAATTGGTGGGCTCTGGAAGAGGACTTCCACACTGTTGCTAATAATGCTTGGTCCTCTACAGTAAACATGCCCTTCCACATCAGGGCTAATAATCTTGCAGGAACGCTTAAAAATGGTGCAAGAAAAAGGATTCCCTCCAAAAACAATTACGATCTCTGGAAGAACAGATCAACAACATCCAAGTACAACCCCTTGAGGATCAGGAACATTCTGTTGAGGTTCAGCTTGTAGCTCAATATGAAAGAAACATGTCCAAGCTCAATGAATATTACAGGCAAAGGGCCAAGAAACATTGGGCTACTCGCGGTGACAGGAATACTTCATTTTTTCATAATGATGTCACTAAGCGTAGGAGACGCAACCGCATTCTTTCCATCAAGGATGCTCAAGACAAAGATCTTTTTGATCCCCAGGACATTGCAAATGAATTTGTAGACTACTTTAAGAACATTTTTCAATCTTTAAGTCCTAATAATTGTAGACCTTTTTTAAGTACTACTCTTCCTCAGGACACACAAGACTTTACTACTTCAATACCAGATAAGCAGGAACTCTGGGAGATTTTAAAAGAAATGAGGATGAATGCATCTCCAGGTCCGGATGGCTTTAATGCGGGCTTTTATAAAATAGCTTGGAGCTGGATTGGTGATGATGTTACTCAACTGGTAAGGAATTTTTACGTTACAGGTGTTCTGCCTCCTCGTCTTAATGAAACTCATATTGCTCTTATCCCCAAAAAGATAGTTTGTAAATTACCTTCAGATTTTAGACCTATAAGCCTGTATAATGTAGTTTATAAAATTATTGCTAAGTCCTTGGCTAATAGGTTGAAGTCTCATTTGCCAGATTACATCCATCCTTCTCAGCAGGCATTCATTAAAGGTAGACGTATTAGTAACAACATCATAGTAGCGCAAGAAATTGCTCACTCTTTCTCCTTGAAATCCTATAAAGGCAATGACTTCATGCTTAAAATCGATCTTGCAAAAGCTTTTGACAGAATCGAGTGGAATTTCATTTGCTCTGCTCTTGCACGTAAGGGGTTGCATAGCCATTTCATTAATCTTATATATGCTTGCATTTCTTCTCCCTCTTTTTCTGTGATCATAAATGGGCAGCCTTTTGGATGTTTCAAAAGTTCTAGGGGTATACGACAAGGATGTCCTTTGTCTCCATATCTTTTTGTCCTTGTTGTTAATGAGCTCTCAATGGCCCTACAGAATGCACTACAAGCCAACCAGCTCTCAGGTATATCCTTAGGTCCAAACTGCCCTCCTATCCACTCGTTAATGTTTGCTGACGACTTGTTGATATGTGGAAAAGCTAATATGCAGGAAGTTCAGACTATTTCCCAAATTTTACAGCAATTTGGCCACCTTTCGGGGTAGCTTCCCAACTGGAATAAGTCAGCCATTATGTTTAGTACAAACGTTTCTTTGCAGGAAAAACAGGATATCAGGAACTTATTTCCAGTGCCAGATATGGATAACTCCTTCACCCATTTGGGTCATCCTCTTATTCTTCCGGCTAAGGATAGAGCTAGAGCTTATAATTTTGTGTACGATAAATTTAAGTCGAAGCTCTCTACTTACAAAGCTAATAGACTTTCACATGCAGCTAGATTGACCTTGATCAAATCTGTGTTCTCTTCAATTCATGTCTACTACATGTCCAACATTTTGTTTTCTAAGAAATTTCTTGCTAGGCTCACATCTATCATCAGGAATTTTTGGTGGACAGGTATTAAGGATGACTCTACTAAAAGGGCTCTATGTTTGAGAGCCTGGGCGGACATATGCACAGATAAGAAGATAGGAGGCCTAGGAATTAAGAATCTACAAGCCATCAACCAAAGTTTAATTCTTTCTGCAGCTTGGAGAATAGCTAAGGAGCCTAACAGTAATTTGGCTCTTATTCTCAAGTCAAAGTACTATGCAAATACCTCATTTTGGAGAGCAGAAGCCAATATGCCTAAGTCAGCTTTCTGGACAGCCATATTGAAGGTAAGACATCTACTGAGCTCTGCATCTTTTTATCAACTTGTGGATGGAAGCTCCTCCATTTGGAGCTCTCCATGGTTCTCTAAATGGCAAGATATTTATGAAAATTTGAATATTCAACAACCACCTTACTCCTATCCAGCTATGGTAAAAGATCTGTGGTCCAATAGTCAAAAGGTATGGAACACCCAACTAGTTAATACCTTGTTTACCCCTGAAACTGCGGCTGTCATCTTGCAAACCCCTATAGTTGATTCTCTAGGCCATGATTTGCTTGTATGGAAGCTAACCCCTGCAGGTGAATTCTCAACCAAAAGTGCCTACAAGCATTGTTACAAAAATCTTGAGCTCCCTATTAATCAGAGACCTAAGCCAGTGCCACAACAGGTAATCTCTCTTCTCAATCAGGTTTGGGCAGAAATAATGATGTTACCCAGGGTTCAAACTTTTGCTTGGAGACTACTTCGGCGAGCCCTAGCTACTGGGAAAAGAGCAGGTAAGTTTTCCAAACATATAAAATCTGAGTGCTCCAGGTGTGGCATGGAAGAAGATGAAATGCACATGTTATTCTTATGTCACTTCTCCAAAGCGGCTTGGTTTTCACATCCTTGGTACATCAGAACTGAAATGTTAGCTGCCACACATCAAACTATACCCAATATGATACAGTTTTTGCTTTCTTCCAATCACCCTCACATTTCAACTATTAATCTCTATACTTTTCTCTGGTGTTTATGGAAAGTGAGAAATGACTATTTATTTAATCGCAAGAACATTAAGCCAGAGCAAGTTTTTGTTGTGTACAATGTTGTTATGCAGGACACAGACACTTCACTGATGAAGGAGTTACATGTTCATGATTCAACTTGGAAGGGACATCACGGTCAGCCAGAACAGCTAAAGCTTTCTACTGTTCTTACTTCTCAGTCTACAATAGATTTTCTAGGTACACAAATATACTCAGATGCAGCTTGGTCGTTGGAGCCAGGACAAGCTGTAGCAAAGGCGGGTATAGGTGTTTTTCTACAAATTAACGGGCAACATACCGACCATCTATACATCTCTGCTGTGTCGCCACCAGTAGCATCAGCTTTGCAGGCAGAAGCTTATGGATTGTTGTTGGCGGTGAAGATTGCAGCTCAACTACACGTGCAGGATCCGAAGTTTTTGACAGACTCTGAAGTGCTTGCCTCAGCGGTTGTACAACCTGATATTACTAAAGCAGGTCCGTGGGCTATCCGGCCAATCTTAGCTGCTATCCAGACCACGCCTTCATTTCATCCATATAGAATACTCAAAGTGCACAGAAGTCTGAATTTCAAGGCACACCATCAGGCTAGACTTGCTGTCAAAGTGCAAGATAAACCTTTTAGCTCTACTTGCCTACATTCAGATCAAGGTTTAGGTACTAATTTGGAAGGATGTCCTACCTGTAATGAGCTATCAGCAATGAGTGCTCAGCCACTCGAGCTGCTATTTGTAAAGTGTGCTTAATGCCATACTAATGAAATCCTTCTGTTAAAAAAAAGTACATGCTACAAATATTTACAGGAATAAGGCATTAGAAGAGACTTGCCATTGTCGTAAATCACAAGCCTCCTAAGGAAAGCTTACACTGCCTTATATCCGCAACGGACCTTCTAATCACCATATGCACTGTGAAACAATTATTATACAGATCCCATTGTTGCACTCTAAACACGTGTTCCAATAGCAATAAGCAATGAGGTCATCACAACTAAGGTGATGATGAAGCAATTGGGATCTTATTTGGAAGGCAAAGGTCCCCAGCAAGGTCCGTATCTTTGCATGGAGGATTGCGACAAATACTCTGGCTACCAAGAAAAATAAATGGAAGAGAACTTTGGAAGTGGATGCCACATGCAGCATTTGTGGAAACGGTGAGGAGGATGAACACCATGCAGTCATAACTTGCACCAAAAGCCGGGCCTTGAGAGCAGAGATGAGGAAGATCTGGGTGTTACCGGCTGAGCAAAAGCTAAGAAATACCGGAACAGACCGGCTACAAGTGGCCCTCGATGCGGAAAACGAAGAGGTGCGCGCCAAGTTACTGTTACTCCTGTGGCGTTGCTGGCATCATAGGGAAGACTGCATGCGCCATGATGGAAAAGAATCTATCAGGGGATCTGTGTTGTTTCTGCAGAAGTACGAGGAGGACCTGAGGTTAGCTGCTGGGACCAATGACAGTCATGGCGTTTCCAAGAAGGCGGGAGTGGATGGAGGAGCCCGCCTTGAGGGACCAACACTCCAAGGTGACAAGTGGTCCGCGCCGAACCGGGGAACGGCCAAAATCAATTGTGATGCCGCTTTCGAAGCTGTTATTGGAGAGAGCGCAGCCGGCGTGATTGCTAGGGACCACAGAGGACTGGTATTTCTTTCAGTCTGCAAAAAGCTGCCGGTCTGTAGTAGTGTAGAAGAGGCAGAAGCTAGAGCCGCCCTGGTCGGGCTCATGACAATGAGCAAATATTATAATGCGGAGGTGGTGCTCGAGATGGACAATCAAAACGTCATTGCTGAGTTAAACTCAAAGCTTCCGCCCCGTTCGGACCGCTATGGACTCATCATGGACATAAAAGATGTGATGAAGAGATTTACCGCTTGCTCCAGTATGTGAAGAGGAAGTGTAATGAGTTGGCGCATGGTTTGGCGGCTCTAACCAGGAGTATAGGCGACCAACTGGTGATTGCAGATGTTCCGTAGAGTCTTCGATCCCTGTTGTTGGCCGAATTAAGTGCTCCTTCTGAGTAGTCTGTACTACTCTGATCTCAAAAAAAAAAACTTAAAGTGTCATGTTTTGTAGGTAATCTTCATTGATGCAAAAGTAGCCTACTAACACCTACAGAAGGACATAAGAAGTTAGAACAAACACCTAGAGCATGTAGAAGCTTACCCAAATTTTATTAGATGACAATTTGGCAGTGACGAAAGATGAACACAAATCTGCTTTGTTAGATGACTGAGTAAAATAGAAAAAGGCATAATGCGCTCGAGGTGTTAGTACAATTTTGTAAACTTTTCTGCGATGAGGTCAAGTACTTGGCAATGATATGAAACAGATTTGATTCAAGATATGGCATAATAATTATTCGGTTAGAAGCATTGCATATCCACCGAAGGTGGAGTCAATGAACTACGTGATTTACACTGCAGATAATTAAGCCACACAATTTGATCAGATTTGAAGGTATACCATATTAGTCAATGGAATATATAATTGACACTGCACGTAAGCAGCATAATTTGATCAGAACTGAAGGTATACAATATTAGTCAATGAAAATATATAATTGACACTACAGATAAGCCGCATAGTTCCCCCTTAAGATCAAAATTTTTATGTGGCAGCTGTTTCAGGACGCGGTCCTGACGAGGGATGTTATGAAACGTCGAAATTGGCCTGGTAATGAGAAGTGTTCGTTTTGTGCTGCCCGTGAGACGGCGCAACATCTCTTCTTCCTTTGCCCAGTTGCCAGGGTGATCTGGCGATCGGTGGGAGCAGTCCTGGGCACTGAATTATGCCCCAATAACATTTGGCAATATTACATTTGGTGCTATATATATCT